>NW_016806932.1:552277-563444 GCF_001698545.2 Rhinopithecus bieti | reverse complement strand
TTTTTTTTTTTTTTGCATTTTTTTCCAGAAAAGGCCACTGGTCTGAGCATTCAGGGCCCCACCATCACCCCACAGTGAGACTGGTGGCTCTCAGAGGTTGGTGACAAGTCTCTCAAGATAGAGGGCCTTCAGAGCTGCGTCTGAAGCTCTGATCCTTCCCCCTCAGGGCTTTAGGCCCTGGTTCACCCAGGCCTCTGCTAAGCTCCTGCACTTTCTTGCCAGAGGTGTCTTACAGGGAAAAACCTCCCTTTTGTTGCTCCTGTCCCTTCTTTCTTTCTTCCCCCTCCTCATTCCCCTCTTCCTCCACCTTCTCATTCACTCATCCAGCCCTCTGGCAGCTGAACATTTAAGAGCTTTTTATGAGCACATTTGTTGTCCTCTGAGTAGAAAGAGGAGTAAGAAGTGGTTTGTACCTAGAGGAGCTCACCATGGGAGAGAAGATGCCTGAAGACAAGTGACAGTGCTTCTGTGATGGGGGTTGTAGAGGCAGGAACAGGATGCTTTGGTAACTGGAAGAGGAAGCGACTGATCAGCCTCAGAAAGGACTTCATAGAGAAGTTATCTTGAACTGGGTTTTGAAAAATGAGCAGGAGGCCAGGCACAGTGGCTCATGCCTGTGATCCCAGCACTTTGGGAGGCCAAGGTGGGCAGATCACTTGAGGTCAGGAGTTCAGGACCAGCCTGGCCAACATGCAAAAGCGTGTCTCTACTAAAAATACAAAAATTAGCGGGGTGTGGTGGTGCTTGCCTGTAATCCCAGCTACTCGGGAGGCTGAGGCAGGAGCATCGCTTGAACCCGGGAGGCGGAGGTTGCAGTGAGCCGAGATTGAGACTCCGTCTCGAAAAAGAAAAAAGAAAAGAAAAATGAGCAGGAGATGGCCAGGGGGAGAAGGGGTGGCAGAGTGTAATTGAGGACACTCTGGACGGAGGAAGCCGCCTATTCAAAGACATGGCGTCATGAAGGGATGAAGACCTCATGTAGTGCAGTCTGAAGGATGGCCAGGGTGGTGCGGAGGCAAAGGAGATGAGTTTGGAGGGATGAACCGCACTTCAGAGACTGAGGAACCGTTAGGCTACGGGTGCTACTGGCTGGGCTGGAAGTCACAGGAGGCCTTTGAACAGGGAAGGCGTGGCTTTCAGATGCCCCCTCTGGCAGCAGTGAGCAGCTGTGGGGGCGAACTGTGGAAGGAGCCCATCCAGGGGGCTGTAGAGTTTGGGTAAGAGATGAAGTAAGCTTAAACTGAACCAGTGACGCTGGTGATGCAGAGAAGGGGTGAACATGTGACCAGTAAGGTGGGGAAAGGGGTAGGGCCTGGGAGGGAGTTTAGGAGCCTAGAAAGGGGCTGCTGTCAGAAATGAGATAGGCTAGAGAACAAATACACAGAGGCCGGTCCCCTTCCAGAGAGTTCATTTTTCTTTCATCCATTATTTTTCACTCCTCTGCTTTGAAACAAATCTTAAAATCTGTCCACCTCAGAGATATTGTCTGCTTAGCCCATAGTGTTCTGATATCCCAGTCTTTCCTTTGTAGATGTTATCCCCTTCATTCATTTCATTAATAAATGCCTATTGAGTGCCCACCATGTACCAGGCACTGGACTTGGAGCTGGATGCACAGTGGTGAAAAGGATGAACAAGGTTTATGCCCTTACTGAAGCTTCTAGTCCGGAGGAGTAGACAGACAGTAAAACATAATATTAAATAACCTAGCATTAAGTAGAGTTTATGGTGGCATATATGGTATGAGATGAAGCTTGATGGTTTGAGAAGGACCAGATCTATTGATCCTTGTAGACCATGGTCAGGGAACTGAATATTATCCTGGGAGCTATGGACAAAAAGCCAATATGGCTTGGAGTAACAGAAAGCAGAAAGGGTCCTAGGATTCTGGGATGTCTCTGCTTGAGCAACTAGGTTGATGGTGTCATCTATTGAGCTATTGCTGTGTATTTTTCAAATGCATGGTGTATGTTTCATGCACGTTATTTCTACCAGCACCACAAATGACAAATTTGGAAATATGTGAGGTATTGTATCAACTCAACTGTGTGTATCACGTGCAGGTAGGGATTTCAATCAGATGACATGTCGCATATAAATGTGGACTTTCTCTCCTGACTTGGGTTATTTATGAAAGTTATGTATGTGGGGCAGAAGAACCTTGCACTGTCTAAACTTTTGCTAATGAGGTGAGAATAAGGCCTGAGAAGGAGAAAAAATTGAGATTGAAACAAGAAAATAAAAGCTCCTAAGGAAACTATGGTCCGTTCTGCTGGCAGTGTCCCTTGCCAGAGGTTAGATGTGGGGAGCACGAGGATGACTATGGACTGGGATGCCCCATCTTTGATGCCTTGGGGCCAGGGAAAAGGAACTATTGGTGTGCAGTGACTGGAATGGGTATTTCATGGTTTCCTATGGTGTCCGTCTGCCTGGGAGTCACACAGGCATCTGTACTCTTCGGTCTCCATGGAAGAGAGTTTTGAGGCATCCTCTGAATTAATGTAAACCAGTAGTGCTCCAGTGCCTAGGCTGTCTCAGGAGAATAGGTAGAAAGGGGGTCAGATGATGAGACTTTTCCATTTTATGACAGCAATGGAATTCCTAGAATGGTTCATTAGTCTTCACAAAAGATCGATTCCTGGCTGGGCGCAGTGGCTCACCCCTGTGATCCCAGAGGTTTGGGAGGCTGAGGTGGTTGGATCACTTGAGGCCAGAAGTTCGAGACCAGCCTGCCAACATGGTGAAACCTTATCTCTACTAAAAATACAAAAATTAGCCAGGCGTGGTGGCATGTGCCTGTAATTCCAGCTACTTGGGAGGCTGAGGCAGGAGAATTGCTTGAATGGGGGAGGCAGAGGTTGCAGTGAGCCAAGATCCTGTCACTGCACTCTAGCCTGGATGACAAAGGAAGACTCTGTCTCCAAAAAAAAAAAGAAAAAGAAAAAGTCAGTTCCTTAGCTTAGAAGACTACATTGTTATATTGTGCAAATCTGTGGAGTTAAGTGGAATACTCAAGTAGTTTGTTTCACCTCCAGTGTTTGGGATATCTGAAACTTTCAGGGAAGAATTTACAGAATCATTGTATAATTGAATTGATTGCAAAAGACTTGTATACATTTATTTGAAGCATTTTTTTTTTTAACATTTTCTGTGTTTTCAGGGTAGTCAGTTATATTTTAATGTATCTTTTGTTGCTGCTGTTAAGAGGAAAACTAATCATGTCATCTTAAGAATTGTTTTAGAAGTTTATATACTATGGCTATAATGATGCTTTATGTTTACATGATGCTTTACAGTATTAGATAAGTAATAAAAACAGTGCTACATGGTTCCATTTGCTACACACAACCCTCCCACCCCCAGAGGTGAGCAGTGCTTGTCACCCACTTTTCACAGATGAGGAAATGGGGAAGTGGAGGAAGGAGTGGCTGCCCCTAGGCACTTCACTAGGAAGAGATATGGGACTTGAATCCCTGTCATTTGACTCTAAAGTGATGGCAGCAATGCCATTCACACATCTCATTTCATTGAATCCTTACAACTACTAGGCAAGTATCATCACCTCTACTTTACTGAATGAAAAAAATGACTCTGGGAGGTTAAGTAACTAACCCAGGCTGATGGGTGGTGGGGCTGAACTGGCTCTTAACCAGTAGCTTGCCTGCAGTGTCCCACAAGGAAGGAGCACACTGCATATTAAAATTATTACATAACAACATTCATTTTATGATTTACTGAACTCTTCTTGACTCTGGCAAAGGTAAAGTAGATGCTTTCTTGAATTTTTTTTTTTTTAACAAAATAAGACAAATTTGTGAGATCTTAATACTTGCCTCTTGGGAGAGAATGAGAGTAAAGATCTTAAATATTCCTTGGCCACATCATTATCTGATGCTATTTATAAAAGCATAGAACAATCAGACAAGAATACCTATACAATTAAAAAAAAAAAAAAGAAAAACAACAAAAAGTTTCTAATCTGCAGAACTGACGTGGCTATCACAGGGCCAGCTGAAGATCTTAGGACTGTTAAACCTAGATGATGATTTGTTTAACCCTGGGTTTGGGGTATACCAATTGCTTACAAAGATTAATATTTCATTCTTTACTTTTCAACCAAATTAGGCTTTCTTTGTTTTCATTTGTTGCTACTTGTGCTGGTGGGAGAGGCATAGCGGGAGCTTCACTTAGCTACTGATATAAGGAAATTTATGAGATGAATTGTACTCTGCTGCTTCTTGTGGTTATATTTTTTCAGTTTAAAAAAAAATGGCACAAGTATGCTTTTATCCTAGGTGACTGCTACGTTGAGAAACTTGGTTGATTCACCATTAGTAAGAACTAAGTTCCTAAGCATCAGTGCCCTTCCCCAGCTCTGCACGGCGATGGAACAGTACATGGGTGACAAGGATGTCTGTACCAATATTGCCAGAATATTCAGGTAGGTAGACTAAGATGTGAAGTAGCCTTACAAAAATGCTAATGCTTAGATTTTGGGTTATCTTTAATATTTGCTTGTGTGACTGGCAAGAAATCCTTTTTCTTCTTTTTACTTCACCTGCCAGAAAGGGTAAATCTAGTGGTCCCAGTTGAAAATGAACAATTCAAACAAATGACTCCATTGTCTATATGATTCTATTGTGATTCTAAACTCATAGGTTGTTAAGTCGTTTTAGTTCTTTGGTGAGTGGTGAGCTCCGTGTGTGTGTTTAATCTTCCTCTCAGTTTATTTGAGATTTAAAAAACTGTATACAAAACACAGCAAACGTTCCAGTTTGCTAGGAAATAAACAAGAGTTTTAACTCAAAGAAGGGGATCAATGCTTAGAAAGTCTGATCTGACTTTGTAATAGAAGGTTATTCTATTTCAGCTATTTGAACTTTGGCTCAGGCTTTCACTGGTCATGTCTACACTTACTTTATTTCTTCCAGACATAATGATCATTTGAATCCAGGTTGCCTCAAGCAAGATGTTGTTAAATTTCAGAGCTGTCTTTATGCATTTCTGTTTCCTCCCGTGCTGCTCTTTGTCAGTGTTTTTACATAATGATTCTTCTCGGGAGCCTGGGGCTTTTCTTGAACTATAACGTTGTAGTTGTAAAGAAAAGCAAACTTCCCTGAAGACTGAATTGGTACTTGACCCCCGGACCCCTGTATGAGGATGTGAGTCCAAATCTGATTTTTTTAAACGAATGTCAACTTGAAGTGTAGATTAAATGGTACACAGGTTTGTTATGTGGGTAAATTGTATGACGTGGAGGATTGGGGTCTCAACAATCATGTTACCTGGGCAGTCAGCATAGTACCCAACAGGTGGTACTTCAGCCCCAGCCCCCTCCTTCCCTCCAGATCTGATCTTTTTCTACTGCACTTCCCTGAGCTTTGTTCTGGATTCCCTGCCTGGCCTTCAAATCTCTCACTTTTTTTCTCCCTTAAGATCCAAACTCTTGGTCAGGCACAGTGGCTCATACCTGTAATCCCAGAACTTTGGGAGGCCAAGGTGGGGGATCACTTGAGTCCAATAATCTGGGACCAGCCTGGGCAACATGGCGAAACCCCATCTCTAGCGCCCTCCCCAACCCCTGCCAAAAAATTAGCCAGGCATGATGGTGTGTGACTGTAGTCCCAGCCACTTGAGAGGCTGAGGTGGGAGGATTGCTTGAGTCTGGAAGGTGGATGTTGCAGTAAGCCAAGATAGTGCCACTTGCACTCCAGCCTGGCCAACAGAGCAAGACCCTATCTTAAAAAAAAAAAAAGAAAGAAAAAGAAAAAGACAAAAGAAAAAAGAACCCAAACTCTTCTTGTTCTTTTCCCTTCCTTATGAACTTATTATTTTGTATTGATCTCTCTTTAAAAATATTTACTTATTTATTTATATATTTTAGCTGTCTCCTACAGGAAGGATATCCAAGAATCTTGATGAACATTAAGACTAGGAGTTTGTCTATAGATGCTCTTGGATTTTCTATGCAAATTATCTGCATATAAATTTTTTTTCAATTACTGTAACTCTGTCCCCATCCTCATCTCTTCTTTAGTGCATCCTCATCTCTTCTTTAGTTTAGGAGTTCAGTACAACATTGTGAGTGTTGGGCCTGTTGTCTTCTGACTTTAAAGGAAATATTTTCATGGTTTTACTAGTTGAAAATAATATTTGTTGTAGGTTTTCATAACTACCTTTAGAAGATTAATGATTTTTTTCTTATTAATGGGTATTAAGTTTTGTCAAATGCTTGCCCTGAATCTTCTTTTTTTTTAACTTTTATTTTAGGTTCAGGGGTACATGTGAAGGTTTGTTACATAGGTAAACTCATGTCACAGGGGTTTGTGGTACAGATTATTTCATCACCCAGGAATTAAACCCAGTATCCAATAGTTAAAAGAGTTATCTTTTCTGCTCCACTCCCTCCTCGCACCCTCCACCCTCAAGTAAACCCCAACATCTGTTGTTTTCTTCTTTGTGTTCATAAGTTCTTATCATTTAGCTCCCACTTATAAGTGAGAACATGTGGTATTTGCTTTTCTTTTCCTGCGCTAGTTTGCTGAGCTAATAGCCTCCAGGTCCATCCATGTTCACGCACAAGACATGATCTCATTCTTTTTTATAGCTGTATAGTATTCCATGGTGTATAGGTACCACGTTTTCTTTATCCAATCTGTCAATGATGGGCATTTAGGTTGATTTCATGTCTTCGCTATTGTGAATAGTGCTGCAATGAACATTAGTGTGCATGTATCTTTATGGTAGAATGATTTATTTTCCTCTGGGTATATACCCAGTAATAGGATTGCTGGGTTAAATGGTAGTTCTGCTTTTAGCTCATTGAGGAATCACCGTACTGCTCTACACAATGATTGAACTAATTTATACTCCTACCAACAGTGTATGAGTGTTCTCTTTTTTCTGCAACCTTACCGGCAACTGTTATTTTTTGACTTTTTAATAATTACCATTCTGACTGGTATGAGATGGTATCTCATTGTAGTTTTGATTTGTATTGCTCTAATGATCTGTGATATTGAACTTTTTTTCATATGCTTGTTGGCCACATGTGTGTCTTCTTTTGAAAAGTGTTTGTTCATGTCCTTTGCCCACTTTTTTTTTTTTTTTTTGGAGACAGAGTTTTGTTCTTGTTGCCCAGGCTGGAGTGCAATGGGGTGATCTCAGCTCATTGTAACCTCTGCCTCCCAGGTTCAAGTGATTCTCCTGCCTCAGCCTCTCAAGTAGCTGGGATTACAGGTGTGCACCACCACACCCAGCTGATTTTTTGTATTTTTAGTAGAGACAGGTTTTCTCCATGTTGCTCAGGCTGGTCTCGAACACCTGACCTGAGGTGATCCACCCACCTCAGCCTCTCAAAGTACTGGGATTACGGGCATGAGCCACTGCACCCGGCCCTTTGCCCACTTTTTGGTGGGGTTGTTTTCTCTTGTAAATTTGTTTAAGTTCCTTATATGTCCTGGATATTAAACCTTTGACAGATGCATAGTTTGCAAATATTTTCTCTAATTCTTTAGGTTGATAGTTTCTTTTGCTGTGAGGAAGCTCTTAAATTTAATTAGATGCCATTTGTCAATTTTTGCTTTTGTTGCATTTGCTTTTAGTGTCTTTGTCATGAAATCTTTGCTCGTTCCTATGTCCAGGATAGTATTGCCTAGGTTATCTTCCAGGGTCTTTATAGTTTTGGGTTTTACATTTAGTCTTTTTTTTTTTTTTGGAGACAGAGTCTAGCTCAGTCGCCCAGGCTGGAGTGCAGTGGCGCGATCTCGGCTCACTGCAAGCTCCGCCTCCCGGGTTCACGCCATTCTCCTGCCTCAGCCTCCCGAGTAGCTGGGACTACAGGCGCCTGCCACTACACCCAGCTAATTTTTTTTTGTATTTTTAGTAGAGACAGGGTTTCACGTGTTTGCCAGGATGGTCTTGATCTCCTGACCTCGTGATCCGCCCATCTCAGCCTCCCAAAGTGTTGGGATTACAGGCGTGAGCCACCACGCCTGGCTACATTTAGTCTTTGATCCATCCTGAGTTGATTTTTGTATATAGTGAAAGGAAGGGGTCTGGCTTCAGTCGTCTGCATATGACTAGCCTGTTACCCCATGATTATTTATTAAATAGGGAGTCTTTTCTCCATTGCTTGTTTTTGTCAGCTTTGTTGAAGATCATGTGGTTGTAGGTGTGCAGCCTTATTTTTGGGCTCTCTGTTCTGTTCCCTTGGTCCATGTGCCTGTTTTCGTACCAGTACCATGCTGTTTTGGTTACCATAGCCCTGTAGTACAGTTTGAATTAGGCAATGTGATGCCTCTAGCTTTGTTCTTTTTCCATAGGATTCCTTGGGTTTTTGGGCTCTTTTCAGTTCCATGTAAATTTTAAAATAGTTTTTTTTTTTTTTTTTTTTTTTTCTAGTTCTGTGAAGAGTGTCATTGGTAGTTTGATAGGAACAGCATTGAATCTGTAAATTGCTTTGGGCAGTATGGCCATTTTAACGGTATGAATTCTTCCTATCCATAAGCATGGGATGTTTTCCCATTTGTTTTTGTCTTCTCTGATTTCTCTGAGTAGTGTTTTGTAATTCTCATTGTCGAGCTCTTTCACCTCCCTGGTTAGCTGTGTTCTCAGGTATATTATTCTTTTTGTGGCAATTGTGAATGGAATGGCCTTTCTGATTCGGCTGTCTGCTTGGCTGTTGTTGATGTATAGGAATGCTAGTGATTTTTGTACATTGATTTTGTATCCTGGAACTGCCGAAGTTGTTTATCAGCTGAAGGAGGTTTTGGGCTGAGACGATGGGATTTTCTAGAAGTAGAATCATCTGTAAGTGTTGGGCCTGTTGTCTTTCTTCTGACTCTAAAGGAAATAGTTTCATGGTTACACCAGCTGAAAATAATATTTGTTGTAGGTTTTCTTAAGTACCCTTCTGCAAACAGAGATAGTTTAACTTCCTTTCTGTTTGGATGCCCTTTATTTCTTTCTCTTGACTGATTGCTCTGGCTAGGACTTCCAATACTACGTTGCATAGGAATGGTGAGAGAGGGCATCCTTGTCTTGTGCTGTTTTTCTTGGGGCATGCTTCCAGCTTTTGCCCATTTAGTATGATATTGTCTGTGGGTTTGTCATAGATGGCACTTACTGTTTTGAGGTCTGTTCCTTCAATACCTAGTTTTTTGTTTTGTTTTGATTTGTTTTTTTGAAACGGAGTCTCGCTTTGTCATCCAGGCTGGAGTGCAGTGGCGTGATCTTGGCTCACTACAACCTCTGCCTCCCAGGTTCAAGCGACTCTCCTGCCTCAGCCTCCAGAGTAGCTGGGATTACAGGCACGTGCCACCACACCCAGCTAATTTTTGTATTTTTAGTAGAGATGGAGTTTCACCATGCTGTCCAGGCTGGTCTCAAACTCCTGACCTCAGGTGATCCACCTGCCTCAGCCTCCCAAAGTGCTGGATTACAGGCGTGAGCCACCTCACCCAGCATCAGTACCTAGTTTATTGAGAGTTTTTAACATGAAGGAGTGTTGAATTTTACTGAAAGCCTTTTCTGTGTCTATTGAGATAATCATGTGGTTTTTGTCTTTAGTTGTGTGTGATAAATCACATTTACCTGAATTGCTTTTGATTATGGATTTTCTTTTTTAAATCTGCTAATATAGTAAATTACATTAATAAAGTTTCTCAAGTTAAGCCATTATATGTTGCTGGGTTTGGTTAACTAATATTTTGTTTAGGATTTGTCATTGGTGGTCATGAGTTACACTGACCTATATTTTTCCTTTCTCATATTGTCCTTGTCTGGGTTTAGTGTTAAGTTTATACCAGCTCATAAAATGGGTTGGGAGGTAATCCAATTTTTTTCTCTTTCCTAGAAGAATCTGTAAAAAGCTGATCTGCTTCTTGAAAAGTTTTAAAAACTTGCCCAAAATGCTATTTTTATCCAGGGTATATATGTGTGTATGTGTGTGTGAATATTGTTGACTACTGATTCAATTTCTTCCTACGTGGTTATATGTTTCTTATTTCTACTTGATTCAGTTTCAGAAGGTTAAGTTTTTGTAGGAATTTGATAAATTTCTCTAAGTTTTCAAATAATATAAAAGTTGCTCCAACTATTCTCTTACTATTATTCTAATCTCTGTTGTATCTCTAATTATGTCCCCTTTTATTTATTTTACCTATTTAACAGATAGTTGTATAGCACTTACAACATGCTAGGCAATATTCAGAATATTTTCCTAATATGAATTCATTTCATCCTTATAACAACTTTTTAAGATATGTGTTATTATTGTCATTATCTTTTTACATATGAGGAAATTGAGGCATAGAGAAGTTTAGTTATTTTCCTGAGATCACACAACTAGTATGTCATAGAGCTGCAGTTCAAACCGTAGTCTGGCTCTAGAATTCATACTTTGAACCACTATGTTACCCTGCCTCTTCATTGTTAATATTGACTTTCTTTCCTAATTTTGATTGTTCGTGCTGTTTCTCTTTTCTCTTAGTCTTGCAAAATCTTTCCTATTTTATTAGCTTTTACCAAGAACAAATATATTTATTGACCCACTGTATTGTATGTTTGCTTCATGTCTTATTTCTTCTGCTCTTATCCTTATGAATCATTTTCTTCTACTCTTTGAATATATCATATTTTTCTTCTAATTATTTTAGTAAAAAACATAATTCCTTTCTTTTCAGCCTCCTTAAACCTATAAAATTTCCTTTAAAATTACTAATTTTAAATTTTAAATTTCCTTTAAAATTTACTAATTAGAGGAATTTAGTATTTACAAGTTTTTTGTGTGTGTGTGTGTGTTTTCTTGTTTTTTTTTGAGACGGAGCCTCGCTCTGTCGCCTGGGCTGGAGTGCAGTGGCCGGATCTCAGCTCACTGCAAGCTCCGCCTCCCGGGTTTACGCCATTCTCCTGCCTCAGCCTCCCGAGTAGCTGGGACTACAGGCGCCCACCACCTCGCCTGGCTAGTTTTTTGTATTTTTTAGTAGAGACGGGGTTTCACCGTGTTAGCCAGGATGGTCTCGATCTCCTGACCTCGTGATCTGCCCATCTCGGCCTCCCAAAGTGCTGGGATTACAGGCTTGAGCCACCGCGCCTAGCCTTTTTTTTTTTTTGTTTTGTTTTTTTTTTTTTTTGAGACAAGGTCTCACTCTGTTTCCCAGGCTGG
>NW_016806932.1:446344-552187 GCF_001698545.2 Rhinopithecus bieti | reverse complement strand
AGTGGCCGGATCTCAGCTCACTGCAAGCTCCGCCTCCCGGGTTTACGCCATTCTCCTGCCTCAGCCTCCCGAGTAGCTGGGACTACAGGCGCCCACCACCTCGCCTGGCTAGTTTTTTGTATTTTTTAGTAGAGACGGGGTTTCACCGTGTTAGCCAGGATGGTCTCGATCTCCTGACCTCGTGATCTGCCCATCTCGGCCTCCCAAAGTGCTGGGATTACAGGCTTGAGCCACCGCGCCTAGCCTTTTTTGTTTTTTGTTTTGTTTTTTTTTTTTTTTGAGACAAGGTCTCACTCTGTTGCCCAGGCTGGAGTGCACTGTTGTGATCTCGGCTCACTGCAACTTTCGCCTCCCAGGTTCAAGCGATTCTCCTGCCTCAACCTCTGCAGTAGCTGGGACTACTCCAGAGGCAGCTGGGACTACTCCGGTGGCATGCGCCACCATGCCCAGCTAATTTTTGTATGTTTTAGTAGAGACGGGGTTTCACCATGTTGGCCAGGCTGGTCTTGAACTCCTGGCCTCGAGTGATCCTCCTGTCTCGGCCTCCCAAAGTGCTGGGATTACAGACGTGAGCCACTGTGCCTGGCCCATCTTATGAGTTTTGATTTGTAATATTTTTATTACTTGTATTTAAGTATTTCTTTTGTAATTTTCATGCTTCTTTGACCTATAAATTAGGTGTTCTTACATTTCCAAAAAAAAATTTTTTTTTAATTTATTTTTTAAATGGTGCGTAATTTAATTGCACTTTGACCAGAGAATGTGGTCTTTGAGATACCAGTTCTTTGAAAATTTACTGAGGCTTATTTATGGCCTCGTATGTGGTCAAGTTTTTAACATATTAATGCTGTTTTACCTATTGATTCATCAGTTAGGAAGAAATATATGAACATCTCCTGATTTGTTGTGGGTTTGTCAATATTGCCTTATGGGTTTGCTTGCTTGCTTGCTTACTTGCTTTAGAAATTCTGAAGCTGTTTTCAAGGCTTCCTGTCTTAAGGTCGGTCTATTTTCCCTAATATTAATATAACACTACCAATCTACTGTATTAAAGCAGTTTTGTTTGTTTGTTTGTTTGTTTTGAATGTATAGGTTTGTTTGTTTGTTTGTTTTGAGGCAGAGTCTCTCCCCATTGCCCAGTCTGGAGTGCAGTGGTGCAATCTCAGCTCACTACAACCTCTGCCTCCTGGGTTCAAGCAGTTCTGCCTCCGCCTCCAGAGCAGCTGGGATTACAGGCACATGCCACCACACCCAGCTAATTTTTGTATTTTTGTAGAGATGGGGTTTCACTATGTTGGCTAGGCTGGTCGCAAGCTCCTGACCTCAAGTAACCCACCTGCCTCAGCCTTCCAAAGTGCTGGGATTGCAGGCATGAGGCACCGTGCCTGGCCTACAAAAGTAGTTTTACATTTGCTTCTGATGTGGTGCCAGGAGACTCACTGGTATCCAACCAGATTTCATATAAATTTCGTGTAAGTTTGTGTTTTCTGAACTACATGGATAGTGTAAATTCACACCACATACATATAAGTTACCTTTTAAATTTCTCTGGATCCATCTCTCTAGAGTTTATAGCAGATAGCAAGCCTCCTTGCAGCTTCCCTGAACTGATATGTAGAGTATTTTTAGACTCCTTTTCTTGAACTGGGCAATGTTTTGAAGGTCTGCATTTAAAGTGATACTATGTGTACTTGAATTTTACAGAAAAACAAAGTTTACCTTTATTTTCCCATTTGGCATTTCTGCAGCAAACTTACTTCTTACCGTGACTGCTGTGCAGCCTTGGCCAGCTATTCCAGATGTTACGCCTTATTTCTGAATCTAATTAACAAATACCAGAAGAAGCAGGTCAGTTCTTCATTCATTTAATTCTTCAATGAGTCTTTACACTAATGTATTTGTGTAAGCCCATTTTGAATGTCTTTATGTTCTGAATGTATAGGTTTCTATAAGAAACTTCCAATAAATGTACTGCCCCGGGTGGCAGTAAGTTATGTATAGGAGTTGAAGGAGTAGTTTGAGTCAGAAATGGAATGTTGATGTTCTAGGAAGTTTCCCGATTTGGGAAGGAAGGTAGTAGATTGTAACAATATTTTTCCTCCCACTGATCTGTAGACAACCTACATGGGAGTCACTTTGGGGTGGGGGTAGGGGTATAACCCCACCCCAAGGGTTATTTCCGTAATGGTTATTTCTTCCAGGTTTCATCCCAGGCTACTGAGTCAGGTGGGTAGGGTAGGACCTATCTGGCCATCTGCATTTTAACAAGAACCACAGGGACTTCTGATGCAAATTAAGGTTTGCAGTTCCCCTGCACTGGATATTCCCTGAAGATTCTTCTAGCCCTTAAGTTCTCTAATTCTTTGACCCCATTGTTTTATTTAAAAGGTAACATTTCTAGGTAAAGTGCTTAAATGAAATAATTTAGTTTTAATGAATCAAGGCAAAAATGTATATAGTTGTTTAAAAAAGAAAGAACTCACAAATGATTTCTCATTAATCAAATCATAATACTTCATACAGATATTAATTTTTTTTTTTTTTTTTGAGACGGAATCTCGCTCTGTTGCCCAGGCTGGAGTGCAGTGGCACGATCTCGGCTCACTGCAAGCTCTGCCTCCCAGGTTCACGTCATTCTCCCGCCTCAGCCTCCTGAGTAGCTGGGACTACAGGCGCCCGCCACATGAGGTTTCACCGTGTTAGTCAGGATGGTCTCAATCTCCTGACCTCATGATCCGCCTGCCTCGGCCTCCCAAAGTGCTGGGTTTACAGGTGTGAGCCACCACACCCGGCCACAAACATTAATTTTTATTTTAAGTTTTTAAGTATTCGTTAAAGCAAAGTCGACTTTTATTCACTTTCATAAATTATTAAAGTGACATCAACTTAGTGAGATATTTTGTCCATTTATACAATAAGTATTCATTTTAAATGTGGTACATTTTCAACATCCTATAGTAAGTTTTACCAGTTTATGGACCAAATAATTTATGTATATACTAACAATATTTTAATCTAAAGCTTTGTGTTTGTTTTATTAACCATATTAAGACCACCTCAAAACATAATCTCTGTTTGTTACTGACTAGCATTGAACTTATTTTTACCCAGCCAAAGACTTCTGCTGAGAATTGTTAAATTTGTCAGGTTTTACCCCAGCTTTAGCCTCCCAAGTAGGGATTACAGGCATGTGACGCCACCCCTGGCTAATTTTTTTTTTTTTTTGATAGAGACAAGAGTTTTGCCATGTGCTGGGATTACAGGTGTGAGCCACTGTGCCCAGCCCAAAAGAACTCTTTTTCATGTTATACTCAAAAGAGATCTATTTATATACCTTGTTTTATAATTTAATGTTATGAATTTTAATTATAACTTTATTTTCCCATCACTTTTTTTTTTTTTGCTTTGGTGCTTTGATCTTGGGTGGTGTAGATGTCTTTAATTAGAGAAGATTTATTTGCCTTGCCACTAGAATTTTCAAATATGGACAAAAGAAAATACTTCGTTTAACAGTTTGATTTCGAGTTATGTTATAATCTATAATTTTTTTAAGGAAGAAAATTCATTAATTGAGTACTCACAAATAGTGCTATTGTTTTCTAGCATTACTAGTAGATACTGTTTGTTTCTCTGATTGGAGCTTAGATGATGGCCATATGGAATGAACCAACAAAAATCCTGGTATCTCACCAATATGAGAGACTAGAGATATCAGTATGGCTAAGAGTATGCTTTTTCTAGTTTGAGTAACTAAATGTCCTAAAGTTTTTTTGTTTTTTGTTTTTGTTTTTTAAAATAAAGATGGGAGTCTCACTATGTTGCCCAGGCTGGCCTGGAACTCTTGGGCTCAAGCAATCCTACCACTTCAGCCTCCCAAAGTGCTGGGATTACAGATATGAGCCACTGCACCCAGCCTAAATGTCCTAAAGTTTAAATTGGCATAGAATTTTACTATACTTTTTACTAAACTACTTTTCACATTAGACCAATGGTTATCTGAAAAGCAAAACTCATGTTTAAGAAACCACATTTTTCTCTATTGATGTTAATTACCATTTTATGTTCCTATTGATGTGGTTTGGATCTGTGTCCCAGCCTAAATCTCATGTTGAATTGTAATCCCCTGTATTGGAGGTGGGGCCTGGTGGGAGGTGATTGGATCATGCAGGCGGAGTTCTCATGGATGGATTAGCACCATCCCCCTGGTGCTGTTCTCGTGATAGTGACTGAGTGAGTTTTCATGAGATCTGCTTGTTTAAAAGTGTGTAGCACCTCCCCCTGCTCTGTCTCTTCCTCCTGCTCCGGCCATGTAAGATGTGCCTGCTTCCCTTTCACCTTCCACCATGATTGTAAGTTTCCTGATGCCTCCCCAGAAGCTGAGCAGATGCCAGCAGCATGCTTCCTGTACAGCCTACGGAACCATGAGCCAATTAAATCTCTTTTCTTGATAAATTATCTAATCTGAAGTATTTATTTGGAGCAATGTAAGAACAGACTAAAACACCTATTAAAATTATTTTAGTTTCCAAAGAGGAATAGAGAGCACCTTGTAAACCATGTACAGTAACATGTTTATTCAGGACCATCAAAGAAATGCATATTATCACTTTAATCACTAAACTTAAATCATTGTGGCAAAAATCATATTCAAGTATATTACATGTTTCTCTTCCTTCTTAGAAGATATTAAAACTAACTTAACCTCTTGATAGCAGAGGTCATTATTGTAAGCATTAATTATTGCTCTAGAGGCTATTTGTCCCACATGGGAAACCTGAGTCTGTTGATGAGGTTCTTTAAATGTCTGCATCTTCTTTGTAGATTTTCTCTCTCTTCTTTTTCTATTGGTTGCTACCTCTGCCTTTAGTAATCTTTACTTGCTTTTTTGCAATTATTTGTTTGCAATTAGCAGGAGAACGTCATAACCAAGCTTATTAAAATTAGCCTGTAGTCCCAGCTACTCAGGAGGCTGACACAGGAGAATCGCTTGAACCCTGGAGGTGGAGGCTGCAGTGAGCCAAGATCGTGCCACTGCACTCCAGCCTGGGCGACAGAGGGAGACTCTATCTCAAAAAAAAAAAAAAAAAAGAAGTAACACTGAAGCAGCATCATTGTCGGGGGTGACACCTGAGGTTCATTGCCTCATTCCAAGGAAATCAAGGACATGGACACACATGGAGTGAGGTTAATTGCAGAGGTTTAATAGGCAAAAGAAAGAGAGAGGAGAATAGCCCTCTCTCCTGTGCACGAGAGGCACCCGAGTGGGACTTCTGGCCTCTGCACAGGGTTTTATAGACAGGCTCGAGGAGGCCATGTCTGATCTACACAGGGCCCAAAGATTGGTTGGACCAGGTGTGATGTTTACATAGTGCGCAGAGAAGCTGGCCACCCAACCCTAGTCTTCTTATTATACAAATGGGATTTTTGCTTGGCTGGCACCATGTTACCTGCTCTTTACTGCACATGTGGCTGGCAAAGAGAAGGGAAGATGGAGCTGCCATAGTGGACATGCCTAGTCCCAGGTACCCTTTTTCCTATTGGCACAGCTGGCAACATTCACCCGTGCAAGCTTCTAGCCTGCCTTTCTATATCTGCAGCTTGATTTTACAGGCTGCTCTTTGTTAGAAAAGAAATTATTTGGGGGCTGCTTTTCATTAAAAGGAAAACCTTACTGAGGACCTCCTTACCCTCACTATTTACTTAAATAATTTCTTTTTTAACTCCAGTATCAACACATAAGCCAGGCGTGGTGGTGTGAGTCTCTAGTGAAAGCAGTTGTCCAGCTTGGGCAACAAGATGAAATCCTATCTCAGAGAGAGAGAGAGAGAGAGAGAGAGAGAGAAAAGACTGGCAACATAGACCCCATCTCTATAAACAAAAAATTAGCTGTGCGTGGTGGCACATGCCTGTAGTCCCAGCTACTTGGAAGGCTAAGGTGGGAGGATTGCTTGAGCCCAGGCTGCAGTGAGTCATTGATCACTAGCTAGCTAGCTAGCTAGACAGATAGATATTGTAGACTAAAAACCCTAAAATAAAATTCAATATGAACAGACTTAATGAGAAGAGCCTAAGGGGCTCTGATGAAACTTCTCTGTGACTTCTCCTCTTCAAAGTCAATTTCATATTTCAAGTTGTAACTCTCTTGTCTGCTCCTCTGTGAGGCCTCCCAAGCAAGACCAGTCAATTTCTCCCTCATCAGTGCAACATTTTTAAGACTTTAACACAGCTAGTATCCCAGCTAGTACACTCAGAGCTAAGAACCCAAGCAGTATGTGTATGGCCTTAACCACTTCACTATTATTAAGAAAAACTATACAAATCTTAGAGATAAGGTGTGGAATAGGTGGAGGCATGTCCTGACAAAGGCATGCCAGGGCATTGTTTAATGGCCCAATCAGGGATTAATTCTCTAGGCCAACATACTGGTGTTTGGACTTGCTGTTTACTATTTGGTTAAATCCCAGACACAATAAAGTTACATATTAATTCATAGCTTTCAGTCTGGTAGACAGAATCACCTCAAAAGTTACGGTTTTATTACTTTGTAGGCATTTGTCAGGTTTGTATATAACCTAGAAATCTTGAGTGCTTGTAAATTCCCAATTCTTCAATTGTGCTTGGAACAAACTTTACTGTGGTATTGGCCTCCTCATTAATGAGTTAAATACTCTTTAAGTGTGTTCATTTTATGAGCCTATGAGAGTCATGTTTTTAATTTTTAAAAAATTATACTTTGACTCAATACTTTTACTTATAATAACGATTGAAATGTTGTAGTTTTGACTCATTACTTTGATTTTTTTCTAGCAAGAAAAATACATAACTTATATTTTCCTCAAAACCAAAATATTTTAGAAGAACAAGGAAAGAGTTTAGGCTACAAGGAAGTAGCTGTGTGTCCCAACTACTTCCTAAAATCATTAACCAGAAGTTCCCGTTAGTCTTCAAAAACACTTCTTTAGTGGTTCTCCAAATGGTTATTATGTAGCTGCCCTACCCACTACTGCGAGTTCCTAAACGACACAGACTTTGTCCTGATAGACCGAGATGATGCTTGGCAAAGTAAGCTCATAAGTGCTGAAAGAAAGAATTCTGAGTATGTGAAATGCTTTGCCACCTGTAAAGTGTTAAAAAAATATTTTTTTCTAATACTCAAGTGCTTCCTCCTTAAATATGTACTTTCTTCTTCCTAGTTTGGAGGAGGATATAATAAGAATTTTTTCCCACAATTTTCACATGGGTGGGCTGCCATAAACAGCAAAACAGAATTCCTTCAGAACAGCATGGCATCTTAGTTTCATGTTTCGCGTGGCCCAGGTGGCTGATCAAATACGATTTGTTTTTCCTCTTAAAGTTCTGATGTGAGTGTATTGATCTGCAGTGGTTAGACACTTTGCCACACCTGGGATTTACTTGAATGTTGAGGCTTAGAACTGATCATGGAAACGTGAACCAGCCTTCCAGCAACTTAACAGAATTATTACTTCCTATAATTATTTTTTTTTTTCAGCTCTAGGAAACATCCCTGCAAGACTAACTTGGGTTGTAGAGAAATACTTTGGAAGCTTTGTAGTCTCTTAATATACATAGCCATTGCCAAATGATTAGACAATCAGAGTCAGTAGACCTTCCCTGTTTTTGTTCTGGGAGGTTAATATTGCTTCTGTCTTGAAAGCCTGAGGACTACATTTAGAATCAGCATAGGTTTCATTTTTCTAAGATGCACTTTTAAATCAAATCATGTTTATGGCTAATCGCGTTTTCAAAAAACGTAGAAACAGAAATCTAAAAAGAACAAGAAAGAGAAGGAAAAAAACCCTTTATAGTGATAAATGAAATGTCACCTACACACGCCTCTTGAACTGATCTTATCAGCGGATGGGGAGCTTCACAGGAAGCTGCCGGTCGCTGCTGCCGTCCACCAAGGGGGAAATCCTGTTTTGAACCAGGTAGCACCAGGGCTGGTTGCTGTTGGAAGAAAGTAGAATATTTCCTCTCCATCTGCTGTTGTTTTCCATCAAAGGGGAAAAAAATTAGAATTACATGAGAAGATACCAAAAGTCACAAAATTTTCCATTATTTTACATTCTTTTCTCTTGTCAAGGTAAAGTCTGATTTCAACATATGAGAAGTCTGAATATACTTTACATATTCAAGTATATAAAGTCTAAATCAAGTCCATCGACAGGAGGGGTTGTGGAGTGGTTTCACTTTTATTTTCTACACATCTATGCTGTGAGGATTATTGAGGAACAAGGATTTATATTTACAAGTATTCCTATTATTTTTTAAAAAGCATTATTACAAAGACAAATAATGGATATTCAAGTGGTGAGAGTTCTGATTTTTTCTTGATTTAAATCAGAGTGGCTCCCCAATTTGGCTTATCGTCAGATTCACCTGGGGAGCTTTAAAAATACAGGTGCTCAGCTGGGCACAGGTGGCTCAGGTTGGCCTGTAATCCCAGTGCTTTGGGAGGCTGCGGCAGGTGGATTGTCTGAACTCAGGAGTTCGAGACCAGCCTGGGCAACATGGTAAACCTCTGTCTCTACAAAAACAATAAAAAAAAAACCCTGCAAAAATTAGCTGGGTTTGGTGGCCCATGCCTGTAATCCCAGCTACCTGGGAGGATGAGGCAGGAGAATCACTTGAGCCTGAGAGACGGAGGTTGCACTGAGCTGAAATCGAGTCACTGCACTGCAGCCTAGTTACACCGTGAAACCCTTTCTCCCAAAAACAAAACACGACAAAACAAGAAGAACCCTTAAGCCTATTTTCCACTTAAAATTTGGGTTTAATTAAAAATTTTGTTTTAATTTAAAAATAGAAATACAGGTGCTCAGGCCCCACCCAGAGAGATTCTGATTCATGTCTGGGATGGGGCCCAATAACTTACTTTTAAGAGACTTCTCAGGTGACTCAAATGAGCAGCAGGTTTTGAGACCTATGGTATAACTTACTAAGGTGGTTCTTTAAAACCATTTTCTCCAGTATTGACAGCAGAGGGGTTCCCATAAAACCTCAAAAGATTTTAAAGTGATTAATCAAATCAGCCACACAGGGTCAGTCTTTCTCCACAGGAGCACAGCTGACAGTGGCTCTTCCTGACAAAGTGGGAACCAAGTTGACAAGACCCACCAGGTGCTGATATAGGCTTCCCAGTAAGTGGTAAGAACCACTGGCCCTTTGCCTTTTGCACAGGCAGCTGAGGAATGATTTCTTAGCTGGAGAACACAGGATGGTACATTAGTCTTTTCCACAAATGTTCGCTGCCAGACTTGTGTCAAAATAAGTCCTGGGACCAAACCTAGTTTGAAGGTGCCCATCACACTGACGAGGCTTTAAGCACTGGCCAGAGTGGCTCCCCCAGGAGAGAGGAGCACAGGCTCTACTCCTCAGGACCCTTTGAGCCGCCTGTCCAAGGGAGGGTGCCTTCAGTTCAGTTGGCTAGACAAGCTGCAAGTTGTTGGTTCATTTGTTAGGTTAAACAAGCTCCAAGTTTCATCTTTAAAATAATTACTATTCCTGCAGATGTCCTGTTTTGAGACAGTGCAGTATATACCCATATCTAAATGTAGTTTGCAACATTAAATTGAGAGTGATGAGTTCACTTAGAATATGTTCCGCTTTACACTGCCTCTGTTTGCACAATGGCCCTCAGTGAAGTGGGCCTCCTTTTCCATCTGTATGTGATGGTTGTGTGCATGGCCTGGGTTTCTGGCTCACCAATAGTCTCAACAAAAAGGCATCTACTCCTCCCAGCTCCTATAAATGACTTCCGCATGGAGAACAAGGGAAACTTCTTCTTATCTATGTAGTTAATTTGTCCAAGATCCGTGATGCAACTAGTAACTCCAGTTCCCACACACACACAAACTGAGATGAAACAGCCTCTCGGTCGGCTTGAGGCTGTATGAAAGCTAAACTTTAGAGTTAGGTAAAATATCTATTAAAAACACTGGCCAAAATTCAATTAAATGACAAATCTCATTTAAGAAATGTGCACATATTGTCCGCTTTATGGTGTAAACTGCATTTGGTACAAAACAAATGTGCAAACAGATGGGCTTAATAACGAAGGAGGGAGTGGGGTTGCTATCAGCCTTTGGGAGGCAGAGCCTGCCTCAGGAGGTGCCTCTGACGTCAGTGTTGCTACATTTAGCATCTCAGGAAAATACGTTTGGGTTTGTTTTTTGGAAGAACATGAAGGGATTTTCCCCATTTCTTCTGTAAATATCTGCTGGGCAAGAGATCTGGTAAAATGCCTCAAATAAGACTTTCAAAAGACTGGCAATATTTTTCAAAGGTCTTGATCAAAAAAAACAATCTTTGTCTACATTCCTATCACATGTATCCATTGACCCACTGTCTATTTAACTCTCTCCATGTGTAGATATGGTTAATTTCTTGTTTCTTTTACCACAGAGCTTCCAGATGCAGCAGGACTGTCGTCACAGTCTTTGCAAACCCTGGGAACTGCCAGACTCATTCTTGGTTGTGCTGCTCTTAAAGTCCCACCTCTCATTCTGTTTAGACTGCTATAGGCATAAGCTGCTGTCTTCAGCCATGTATGCATGCACAGTGAACACTGATTTGGAATGCTTAGCCACCGTGGTGTCAGAAATGAGAGCTGGAATGTCTGAACAGTGTGGGCTGAAAGCAAAACCAACTGCCATTTTTCTAGCTGTTCATCTTGAATGTAACCACAGCCTTTCAGCATTCCAGAGAGAAGGTGCCTTCTCTTTCCCTCCATCCTCTTTGGGCCATCGAGGATTGGTTAGGAAGGTGCCTCCACCCCTTCCCCTGGTGCCTTTGTAAGGCGACTTGGCTCCCAGCTTGCCCTCTGCCTCCTCCCTGACAGGAGCACGCCCCATGGCTATCTTCCCAGGCCCTCTGCAGGCACATTCCCAGTGGGTGCCGAGAGCATTGGACTGAGCTTGCTCCTTTTTTCAGCCTTGGCCTTGGTCTGCGCCCCTGACCGGGCAGGCTGCACAATACGCCCTTAGCTTGTTCATTCTTTCCAGCTCCTGCTGGCTTTGCCCTTGTGGAACTGGCTCTTTCCTTGCTCAGCACGGAACCCAAATGCCTGATTTATGTCTGCTGGCTTGAAAAAGAACCGAGCACAGTGAAATTCTAGCATTGCCCTGGTACTTTGGAGTGACATTCAAAGGCATATCGTGGGTGCTCAATAAATGATTGCCAATAGAATGGATAGATGGATGGGGGAATCAAGCATAATCTCTTCTGGTTTTAAAATGATTTTCTGCTTAGATTCTTGGCTTTGAGTCTCCAACATTTCAGATTCTTCTATTTTATGTAGTTAAACACATAGGCAAACTCTTGACCCACTTTCGGTGCCCTATGGTCAGTTGGCGTTTTTGCGGTAGTGCACAGTCTGTCTTCCACTTGGCTAAAATTTATCTGTTCTTCAAGCCACCTGCAAGCTCACTTAATGTTTGGGTTTTGTTTGGGGTGGGAAGTTGGATAAACAAAGCAAATTGTAAATGCTGATTCAGCTCTCAGGCACGAGAAGTTTGTAACCATATTTTAAACAGGGCATTTTGATTAATTTTCTGGTTAATAGAGGGTTCAGATTTTAAGCATATTTACATCCCCTTCCATTGCAACCCATTCTTACAAATCTTCCTAAAATGTTTTCCTTTGCTTAGTGGAAGCAGTTCCCTCCTAAGTGGAGTCTGCTGAACATAGTTTATTCTTTCTGTGACAGCTTGATATTGTTTCTTCCCCACAGTCAACATTATGCACATGAGTTATTTTAAGGTACGGTAGGAAGGGTGTGGGAGTCGGGGAGGAATGTGTTCACTTTGGCCGTGGGCAGAGAGTAATGTGAGGTAGCACAGAAGTGGTCGCACGGGGCCAGATGGTGCATTAGATGCTGGCTTTGACATTCATTTAATAGGCAGTAGATGTTTTTGAGCAAAGGGAAGAGCTGTGCTTCAAGAAGTGGTGTTAGGGTTGACGGCAGAGGGAGGAGCCTGGAAAGGGCCTCTGACAACAGTCTACAGGCAGATTAGGTCCATGGGCAGGAGGGAGCTGGGGGTCATTTTGAGATGACAGGTTCGAGGAGACTTGGTGACTGCTTGGTGAGGGGATGAGACAGAGAGGAATCAGAGATGCTGGGGCTGGGGAACAGGGAAGATGATGATGATGAGCAATGAGGAGTTGGGCTGAAGGTGGTTTTGGAAGCCATCTGTGTGTACAGATCCTGCCTCTTCTCTTCACCAGTGTTTGACTTTGGGCTTACTTAATGAGTCTCCTGAAGCCTCAGTTCCAACATCTCCAAATAGGGGTAAAAATGTCTTTCATTGGCTTTAGGCCAATGTCTCTCCCATGGAAAGTAACATGCAACGGCTGCTGCCAATGCTGCCACCATTGGAACTCAACATAGACCATCCTGGTGAGCAGTGCCCTGTTCCTGGCTTTATTCCAGTTAAAGTAATTTCATTCACAGGCTTGTGGGGCCCATTCAGGTTGAGTAACTTGCTTGCTCACTGGGGCACAACATCTGCGAAACTAATGACAATATCCCCCAGGCTCTAACCGGAAAGCTCTGTTGAGGTCAATCTTCTTCCTCTAGGTGTACCTGTTTGTCTAAGCTCTGGTTGGCTGTAGCTGTTGCTAGGCTGATTCTGTTTTAAGTAAAATTAGAAAGTCGATATGAACTGGTTATACTAGACTGCCTTCTTTAGGAAAAAAAAAAAGATCTCTCTTGATTCATCTTCATTTTGCTATTTCAAAACCACATAGTTATGATATGAATATGCAACATTGTGTTAAATTTAATAAAAATGCTATAAAAGTGGAGTGTTAATTTATAGATGATTCTCAGATATTGTCTAAGAATAAAGGAGAGAATCTGTGCCTCAAAGGAGAGCTGCATATTGATGAAATCGTTTTCTGCTGTGGAATTGGTGCTCTCTCTAAATAGATGATTTTGGCCTTGGTTTAATTTTTACAGATCTTTATAGAATATTAAGTAATATTTTATAGACTTGAGATGGCTCGGGCTGTGGAACAGTAGATAATCTCTTCATGATCCCGCCCAACGCAGACCTTGGTTCAGTTGGGAGGACCTTGGAGTGCACAGTTTGGGAGCAGAGGCCACCCATGGTGAGGAGAGGGGCCCTGGAAAGCTGTCTGGCTCAGCCTCCTTCAGGATTCCAGACGAGTCAAGACAAGCCCTTGCATGGAGATAAGAAAACACTACCTCTGCTGACCTCCTGTGAGTCGGCTTCTATTTTGGCCTCTTTCATGCTCCCTAGATCCATGTAGAATATATTTAAGAAAGGTGGGGGGGAAGAAAAAGAAGAAGTACCATAGCCAACCCTGAAAAACAGGACAAAAACAGTAAGCAGAGATAGCAGTTGCTGGAAGTTTGGTGCTGCAGACGGTGCAATCTGCCATCCCATTTGTTGATCTCGCATGCCATGCTTCAGTTGGCACCACGGCTGCCAGGAACCACCCCCTCCTTTTCCATCTGAAGCAGGAAAAGCAGTATTATAACAGTGTTAACTCTTCCTGCCCTACAGCCTAGAGCTTCTTCTTCTGCACTGGAGGCTTAATAATCTTGGCCACATTAGTACCTACAGAGATGACAGAATGGAAGAATTTTAGAAGAGTAAGGGGCCTGAGGGAATTTTAGAAAAGAAAAGCAGCACTTAGTCTTCCCAGATTAGACTGCATGTGACAGTGGGGAGAGGTCATTTGAATTTTGAAGAATGATGCCCACTGAGGAGATCTGTTTTTACCAGGGATCTGATCTAAATCCTGGCAAATCAACACTGACAGCGGGAGGTGGGACAGGGCTGGAGAAGCCTACTGAGCTGGACTAAGAGAAAAGCAAGACAGGTAGATGGAGGTGAAATGGCAAGGCCTAGGAAGAGAAAAAAAACAATCCAGCACCCTTAGAAGATGCCATGACATTTCAGGAGGTAAATCGTTTAGTCCTGGTAACAATTTAGGGTGTAGAATGCAGCTATTAATTAAGTAACTTAAGCAATCACTTAAAATCACTTATAATGCATTTCCTGTCTTGTTTAACGTGCTTTTATGGAAATGAGAGAAGAGAGCCCAATTCCAGGAACACGGTGAAGTCCAAAACTTATAAACATCACTGTCATCAAGTGTACGAGGGAGACTGTGGTTTAGATTGGAAAAGATACTGTGAATAGCTTTGTTCAGATGAAAGAAGTGGAAGTTATCATTGTCAGTGAATTAGTTAATTTGTATATGTAAATGCTTAGGACAATGCCTGGCACATCATAAGTACTAATAAGTACTATGTGTTAGTTGCTGCTACTACTGTGCTGCTATTGTTATTAATTATTAGGATTTTCAGAACTAGAACTCATATAGTCTTTAAGCAGAAAACATGTATCAAAGTTCACACAAAAATTTTATTTATAGTCCTCAGCTTAGAAAATATCAGATGAAGTTCTTCTTTCTTGGAAATACCCTCTGTCGTGGTTGGAAAACTGATTTTCTGCTTCTCTGTTGGGTCTGATCAGGGTGGAGGAGAAGCCACCAACTCAGAGCCCAGGGCAGGGCCTTTGCCACCAGGCATTACTTGAAGTAACCCTCTATTTTATGTGAAGTGGGATTCAAGTATTATAATCAGATTGTGTGTGCTTGTTTTAGACTTAAGGCCCATAAATGTCAGCTTCTTTAGGGAACAGTCAGGTAATTGAAGAATGAGAAGATGACCCCTGGCCCAGGAAGGAGATAGTCCCAGATACTCTCTCAAACTAATCCTCTTCGAACTAAAAACAGGCTGGGCACACTGGCTCATGCCTGTAATTCCAGCACTTTGGGAGGCCAAGGCAGATGGATCACTTGAGGTCAGGAGTTTGAGACCAGCCTAGCCAACATGGTGAAACTGCGTCTCTACTAAAAGTACAAAAATTAGCCAAGTTTGATGGTGCATGCCTGTAATCCCAGCTACTTGGGAGGCTGAGACAGGAGAATCACTTGAACGCAGGATGCGGAGGTTGCTGTGAGCTGAGATTGCACCACTACACTCCAGCAACAGGGCAACACTGTGTCTCAAAAAAATATCCCATTATTGGGTATATACCCAAAGGAATGTAAATAAATCATTCCACCATAAAGACATATGCACACATTTGTTCATTGTAGCACTATTCACAATAGCAAAGACACGAAATCAACGTAAATGTCTATCAGTAGTGGATTGGATGAAGACCATGTAGTACATATACATCATGGAATACTATGCAGCCATAAAAAGAATGAGATCATGTCCTTTGCAGAAACATGGATAGAGCAGGAGGCCATTATCCTTAGCAAACTAACGCAAGAAAGAAAACCAAATACCACAAGTTCTCACTTATAAGTGGGAGCTAAATAGTAAGAACTCATGGACACAAAGAAGGGAACAACAGACACTGGGGCCTACTTGAGGGTGGAGGGTGGGAGAAGGGAGAGGATCAGGAAAAATAACTATTGGGTAGTAAGCTTAGTACCTGGGCGATGAAATAATCTGCATACCACAGCCCCATGACCCAAGATTGCCCATGTAACAAACCTGCTCATGTACCCCTGAGCCTAAAAAGTTAAAAAGAGAGACTTTTCTGCTGCCCACCCAACCCCATGCTCCCCTCCACATCTCTCTGCATCTCACAGCTTCCAGAGTTGAACTCAAATTCTTTCATGATAACTCTGCTGAACCTGACACTGTTCCTGGAGCATCCTCTTTTCGAAACTCTTGTAAGACTACTAGGCCTGCACCACCGAGTTTATTGCTATTAGTTAGCATTTTATTGCTAGGACATAAAAAGAGTTCACAGCAGTGCCCTAATCATTGGTCAATACAATTTGTGCTTTGCCTGTTGTATCTCATGTGATCTCACAGTATGAATTGTATCTCCATTTTGCAAATAAGTTAATGGATGCACAGAGAGGCCAAGCACCTGTGTGAGCCCAGCCTGCCTGGCTCTGGACCTGGGACTCATAATCTGCTTCCGCATCTCACTTCTTCGTTTGCCGTTTTAGTCTCTGCTGCTTCCCCACATATGTTAGCTTTGTCTTCTCAGTAGGTGAGAAGCTCTTCAGAACACTGACTCTCAGACTTGGCTATGTGTGTGTATTCCTAGGCCCCTGGCATTAAGAACTTATCTGAGGACTAACATTCTATTTCCTGGGGTGGAGTCAGGAGCAGGGTCTCCTAACTGGATGACCACTGTGGTTGGTTGAATGCTGTGAGTTGAAATGTCTCTGAAAATGGACTCTCTCCTGGACCATCTCCAGTTTTTGCTGTAGCATTAGCCGCGGTCCTTAATGTTTGGCAAATGGTGCCGGTTGTGCAAGCAGCAGCCTTGCTTCTCTGCAGTGAGTGTTAGGGAAAACTTTTGGTTCTTTTAGCAAGAACAAGCAGGAACAAGTTGGTATTGGCAGAGAAGGCCTAGGTAAATCCAAAAGTTGTACTTTGCCCCCAATCTTCCCCAATTTCCTGGCCACACCTGACACCCTGGCATCGCACCTGGACATGTGCTCCTCAGTGAAAATGTGCCCAGCCCTTGCCCCTTTGTCCCCTTTTCTTAAGGCTGCTGCTAATTACTGACCCGATCAACAAAGTCAGGTTTATAGTCGTCCCTTTTGGTGACATATGTGCATTTTAAAAGGAGATAATTCTTTAACTGTTCTGCAAGAAGGCAAAGGAGGAGAAAAAGTACATGACACCCTGTATGGGAGGCAGATGTTGGTATAGAAAGGACTCTAGAGTCTGGGTAACCCTAGAATCAAATCCTGACCTTACCCCTCACCAGCCATGTGACCTGGGCGGCTTCTCCAGGCCCTAGTTTCTTGTCTATAAAATGGCACAGTGCCTGGCACTGTATATATAGATATAGATATAATACCATCCAGGCCAGTTGTAGCCCTCCAATGAGTATTCATTTAAAATCTCCTCCTCCCAGGTCACCTTCGTTGACACCCATGGGGAAGGCTGATCTGGACTCATATCTGGACATTGTTGTCAAACTAAAAGCACAGTGATTTTTGTGTCTTGTTTAATTTTAAAATGTTCTCAGCTTAGGGTTTGTAAAAACATTTTAAAATTGTAAAATATAACCTATATACAGAAAAGTGCATAAAACGGGTATGCACAATTCAGCAAGTAATTATAAAGGTGTCACTCATGTAACCACCACCCTGGGCAAGAATTGGTAGGTACTGACTGCCTTAAAGTAGTGTAGCTACGTAACACAGCGCTTCTCCACGCTGTGGAGGGGCAGTTTTGGCTGTCACATCTGGAGAGGTATTGTCATCTAGTGGTTGGAGGCCAGGGATGCTGCTGAATGCTCTACAATGCACAGGACACCTCCCCACAACAAAGAATTATCCAGTCCCAAGTGTCAATCCTGCCCAAACTCAAAAACACCATGCTTCAGCCGGAGATGAAATTTTAAGGAAAGATTTGGAATTTCAAGAAACCGGCTATTGTCAAAACTTAGATTTCCATGACACATTTTTAGAAATGCTGTCCCACTCAACTAATTGTTCTCCGAAGGAGAAAAAGAAAGGCGAGCCAGAATTTCAGATGCAGGATCTGAAGGTAATAGGCGTTGCTGATCGCATCAGTCAGTTTGTATTCTTTCATTGCTGCCAGGTGCTTATAATCTCCTCTGTCACTTTGCACTGCTCTTGGGAATCAAATACTATACAAGCGAGTCAAAGCCAGATGTGTTCCATTTTACTATTAATGCAATTGTGAATAAATTAAATACTATCTTCTGCCCCACAATGTGTTCCAGCCCCCTTTGCACTTTTGACTCTTTCTTCTGTTTATTGCAGGATTTAGTCGTCCGTGTTGTTTTTATTCTTGGCAACCTGACGGCGAAAAATAACCAGGCTCGTGAACAGTTTTCCAAAGAGAAAGGGAGCATCCAAACTCTGCTGTCATTATTCCAGACGTTCCATCAGCTGGATCTGCATTCCCAGAAACCGGTGGGCCAACGAGGCGAGCAGCACAGGGCGCAGAGGCCGCCGTCAGAGGCAGAGGACGTGCTCATCAAGCTGACCCGCGTGCTGGCCAACATTGCCATCCACCCGGGCGTGGGCCCGGTACTGGCCGCCAACCCGGGGATAGTGGGCCTGCTCCTGACCACGCTGGGTGAGAACCGCGGCCAGGCACAACCGACTTTCCCGCAGCCCAAAGACAGTTGTGTGTCTGGGGTGTGATGAGGCTTTTATTAGCACAAGTGGCTCGCTATGCAAAAGTCTTAGCCGTATGAAGGAAATTCCCTCTTCTGTTCAGAACTGTCTTAAAAGCAATCCTGAGTTTTAGAAAAGGAAAAGAAAACATAGTAATAGAGATTATTACTAAAACCCACCAAATTGTACACTTTAAAAGGGTGAATTTTATGGTTTGTGAATTACATTGCAATTTTTTAAAAATTATACTTAGCAAATGAAGAAAACTTGGCTAAACTAACCACAAAAAGTTTAAAATTCCAAATATTTGAGTTTAAAATCCCACATCCCAAATATTGTGGGCAATCCACATGATTAAAATTAATTCCTTTTTTTTTCCTCTTCAGGTTCTTACATTATTTGTAATTACAGTCCCCAGTCATTCAAGTCCTATTAATTCCCCTTGTATTAGCTCAGATTGCCATAACAAAATACCACAGATCGAGCAACTTTGTCAGAAATTTGTTTCTCATGCTTCTGGAGGCAGAGAAATTCAAGAGTAAGGTGCCAGACAGTTCAGCTCCTAGTGAGGGCTCTTCCTCCTGGCCTGCAGACAGCCACCTACTCACTGTGTGCTCACATGGCTATTCCTTGGTGCGAGCACTTGTAGAGCAGGCGACAGTCTTTCTCTCCCCTTCCTCTTTTTATAAAGTCACCAATCCTATCATATTAGGACCCTACCCTTATGGGCTCTGTAACCTGCTATATCTCTTCAAAACCCTATCTCCAAATACAAGCATATTGGGAGTAGGGCTTCAACATATGAATTTTGCTGGGCACACAATTCAATCCATGGCAACCCCTACACTTTTTAGGCCTGTCATCTCCCACAGGCACTTCTGCCTGCTAGTGTGTAGGGAAATTAACTGCAATCTAAGGTAATCAATTTTGCCACTACTAGCTGGGCCTGCTGGCTCAGACCTGTAATCCCAGCACTTTGAGAGGCTGAGGTGGGTGGATCACAAGGTCAGGAGTTTGAGACCAGCCTGGCCAACATGGTGAAACCCCCTTCTCTACTAAAATACAAAAATTAGCTGGGCATCGTGGTGTGCACGTATAATCCCAGCTACTCAGGAGGCTGAGGCAGAAGAATCATTTCAAATCAGGAGGCAGAGGCCACAGTGGGCTGAGATCGTGCCACTGCACTCCAGCCTAGGTGACACACTGAGACTCTGTCTCCAAAAAAAAAAAAAAAAAAGTAACTACTACTAACCATACTTGTGAAAAATGTTGTTGTTTTGGAAGGAAGCTTAATGCCTGACACAAATGATGTTTTGGAGGAGCAAACTGTGAACTCCCTGCTCCCCCTCGCCTCCACTATTCAACTCAAGAGCCATTTCCTGAGCTCTTTCTGGGTAATGAGTTCTGTGCTATGCATTCAGTTTCATTTATTCTGCTCAGGCTGCCATAACAAAATCTCATAAACTGGGGAGCTTCAACAGACATGTATTTTCTCACAGTTCTAGAAACTGGAAGTCCGAGACCAAGATGCCAGCAGGGTCAGGGTCTGGTGTGGGCTCCCCTTCCTGGCCTGTGGTTGATTGCCCTCTCACTGGGTCCTCATGTGCTGAAGAGAGCACGCTCTGGGATCCCTTCTACTTGTAAGGGTACCAGCTCTACCAGATAAGGGCCCCACCCTTCTGACCTCGTTTAACCTTTATCACTTCCCCACAGGACCTAGCTCCAAATACAGTCACATTGAGGGGATAGGGCTTCTACGTGTGCATTCTGGGGGACACCAACATTCAGTTTAGAACAAGGTTTTAAAAATGGAGGCTGGCATGTGCTTTCAAGGAATTCGGTATATACGGTAGAGGGACATCAGGTGCACAGACAAGAACCGCAGTTTCTGAGAAGGGCAGAAGCTAGGCGCACACAGCTAAGGGATGGGTGGCAGAACCCGGCTGTGGGCGTGTGAGTGACAAGGCCGTGCTTCACTATGGAGCTTTACGGTTGAAAATGCATTTTCATATCTGTTACCTCACAACAATGTGAGGGCACGTTTTTGTTATTTTCTTCATTTCACAGATGAGGAAACAGGCTCCGTGAGATACAGTGACTTTCACAGGTCACAAAGTGAGCAAGTGGCAAAGTCGCTGGGCCCCTGACCTGTGCTTCCCCGCGCCCCACATCACATGTCACCACCCGTCTACAGAAAGGACTCTTCAATTCTGACTGGGATCTGCACCATGACTTACCACTTCCATGTAGATAACTCAGCAATCTCTGTGTTTAGGCTTGAACTCTTTTCCAAGCTGCTGACTGCACATTAAGCCGCGTGGAAGAATATACACGTAGCTGTAAGAGAAATTCAGTTTCTGTTCCAACCTCAAAATGTTCAGCATTTGCTCTGTAGCATGCCCGTGTCTGCTGAAGCTCCTCTCCCCTTCCTGAGATCCACTCACCACACTGAGCAGGCTTCTCAGCCCAGGACCAGGGATGTGACTGCTGCAGAATCAGCTGTGGGACTCATTAAAACACCCTTTTTGGTTTCTGGCCCTTGCCCAGAAACTGCCTCTATAAAATGCCATTAGAGTCTTGAAATCTGCCTTTTAATGCCTCCTCTGCCCCCAGGTGAGTCTTTTGTCCATTAAGTGTTGAGACCCAGTGCCTCAGGGAACCACGCTGGCTTTTCTGGCTCCTCAGAATCTAGCAGAAGCCTGAAACCCACTGGGCGAGTTCTCATCTGTTGCGGAATTAATGCTTTTGCCTGACTGTGGCTGCCCAGGAAGGGCCTGAGGACCAGACCTCAAACACCTGGACTGGGGGCACATGGCTGTGAACAGCCAAGGAATAGAGTTAGGCATGATTCATTATCCCACAATTGTTAATATTCACATATAAAGTGAAAAAACTCCTCATCTTATAAATATTTTGAGTTTAGAAATTACATTTCTACTTATAAAGGAAGAGTGAATAACTTGCTTTTGACTCAAAAGAAAGTGATGCTTTGGGGTAGGAGAAAGAGGCAAGAGGCTAGGCATGGTGACTCACGCCTATAATCCCAGCACTTTGGGAAGCCAAGGCAGGTAGATTGCTTGAGGCCAGGGGTTCTAGACCAGACTGGGCAACATGGCAAAACCCTGTCTCTGTTAAAAAAAAAAAAAAAAAAAAAATTAGCTGAGTGTGGTGGCACACGCCTGTGATCTCAGCTGCTCAGGAGACTGAGGTGGGAGAATTACCTGAGCCCAGGAAGTCAAGGCTGCAGTGAGCCATGATTCACCGCTGCACTCTGGCCTGGGCAACAGAGTGAGACCCTTTCTCAAAAAAAAAAAAAAGGTCCAGGCACGGTGGCTCACACCTGTCATCCCAGCACTTTGGGAGGCCAAGGCAGGTGTTATCATGAGGTCAGGAGTTCGAGATCAGCCTCGCCAACATAATGAAACCCCGTCTCTACTAAAAATACAAAAAAATTAACCAGGCGTGGTGGCAGGTGCCTGTAATCCCAGCTACTTGGGAGACTGAGGCAAGGAGAATCGCTTGAACCTGGGGGGGCAGAGATTGCAATGAGCTGAGATCGTGCCACTGCACTCCAGCCCAGGTGACAGTGCGAGAACTCCGTCTAAAAAAAAAGAAAAGGCTGGTAGCGGTGGCTCATGCCTGTAATCCTAGCACTTTGGGAAGCCGAGGCGAGTGGATCACTTGAGGCCAGGAGTTCAAGACTAGCCTGGCCAACATGGCAAAACCCCGTCTCTACTAAAAATACAAAAATTAGCCAGGCATGGTGGCACGCGCCTATAGTCCTAGCTACTCAGGAGGCTGAGGCAGGAAGATCTTTTGAACCTAGGAGGTGGAGGTTGTAGTGAGCCAAGATCATACCGCTGCACTCCAGCATTTACGACAGAGTGAGACTCTCTCTAAAGCTCCCTGGCTGCTCCTGATACAGGTGGTCAGGGGCCTCCCTGTGAGAAATGTTTTAGTCTCTGTAAACATTTGGTACCATATGAGGTTGAGCAGAAGTGAAGAAACCCTGCTCTCCCGTGATGGGTCAGGCCTCTTGCCTACTATGCCTTAGGCAGTTGTTTGGACAAGCAGGTGATCCCTTCTCTATTCTCTTCTGAAAGATTTTATCTCCAAATAAAAGTTTATAGAAGGGCAAAAGTCACCCCTGACAGGGGGTCACCCCCTTCTACCTTCCCCTTACATGACTCGACTCCTGGGTGAGTTTCTGAGCCCTGCTAAGCCCTTTCTACACTGGTCTCTGGGGATTTCCTACCTGTTTTATCTGCATCAGTGTGGAGTGGTGATCACATTCCAGAAAAGGCCTCCTGCCCCCTCTGACAGGCCTGGCAGCTTAGAGCAATGCAGGGCCAGTGCTGGGCTGTGACTGTGACTATTGAAAGGGCCTGCCCAGGGCTTGGTTGTGCCGACTGAAGTCAGAGTTGCTGCTGTCCTGTTTACCCTCAGAGCTGAGCACTCCTCCCAGCCTGATGGCTCCTGTGGCATGGCCCCCTTGCCCAGTCATGTGGGAAGGGCATCCCTTGGGTTTTTTTCTTCCTACCTCCCTCTAGCCCTGCACCCTTCACAGGGAGTTGCTTGTACCCCAGGACTTGCCTAGAGAGGTCAGCCTCATTGCAGAGGGTCTTTTAAAAATCAATAATGTTTTCTAGTAAGAACTGACCCTCTCAGTATGCCACCAGACTCAGATTTGCTGACTTAGTGGCAAGTCCAAATTCCAGATTTTCTTGTATCTGTGAGTCAATTATAGAGGGTAGGATGGTTCTGTCATGCTTTTTTAGAAGCAGTCTATTGCCCCAACTAGCTTCAATGCGAACTCAGCAACACTGAGTCCTTGACTTCAGCAGGGTTCTGTGGAAAGAGTAGGATAGTAGAGTCAAATAGACCTGGATTCAGATGTGTGCTCTATGAAGTCAGGCGAGGTATTGAACTTCTCTAAACCTCAGTGTTCTCATCTGACCCCTAAATTTATCTTTGAAGTCCTAACCCCCATGTGATGGTATTTGGAGATGGGGCCTTTGGGAGATAATTAGGTTTAGATAAGACCATGATGTGGGGCCCTCATGCTGGAGTTAGGTCCCTTATAAGAAGAGACGCCAGAGCCTGACCACGCAGTCTCCCTGATCTTGGACTTCCAGCCTCCGTAACTGTGAGAAAATAAATTTCTGTTGGCTCAAGCCACCCAGTTTATGGTATTTTATTATGACAGGCCAAGGTAACTGAGACAGATGCACCTTTCGAGAATTAATTATTGTGGGTGTGAATTCTTGTAAGTGCATCTAAAACTTATTAGTAGCTGACTTCTGGGGGTTACATGCATGTAAAGTGCCTGGTGCTGTTCATGATAAATGCTTAGCAGCTGTGAGGACCTACCCTCTAGTTCCAGGTACCAGACACCATTCCTGCTTCTCAAACGTGTGGTCCTTTGGGAGGTTAGACACATAAGAGCTACCCTGCATTTTCTGGACAAGCTAACGAATTCTCCTACCAAGGCAACAGAAATAAAACAGATCCCCAAACACTGCCCAAGACCTAGTGTCATCAGTCTGGGGCTGGAGGAAACCAGGGCTGTAGACCCTTTGCCCAAGAGTTAGATATTCACCTGAGCCACTCCCCATGAGCTGTCATTCTGGATGGCCCATCTGTTCATTTAATAAGCACCTACTTAGCACCCACTATGTGCCATGCATTCATTTAAACCCTCGAATGCATTTAAACTTTGTAACAACTCTATAATGTAGGTGCAGTGATCATGCTCACTTTACAGTCAAGGAAACTGAGGCCCAGGGAGGTTAAATACCTTAAGTATGGTCACATGGCCAGTGAGTGGAGGCACAGGGTTCTGGCTTCAGAGTCACGGCCAAAGCAAGAGGGAAGAATTTTGGAGGATTTTGTGTCCCTTCTTTTACCATAACTAGAATATTGCCTTCCAGTAGAATCCATATCGATAACCAAACAGTTCAGTTCCGTATTCCCTTTTTATATACTTAAACTAAAACACAGGAAGTCAGGTCTTTACTTATTCTTTTTCCAAGTATCCATTAAGTGTCTACCAGGTACTGGGCCTATGCTGGCTGCTCCAGCGGGAGGGGCCACTGGCGGAAGGAACAGTCTATGTCTTCTGCAGCCTACAAATGACTGAGCTTTCCTTTCAACATTGTAATTTATAAAAAGGCTGTTCTCTTTAATGAACAGGGAAAGATGGCCAAAGGGGGTGGTACTTAAGTCAGAGAATTTAAGAATAAGCACAGTCCTCTTCCTCAGCTCATAGCCGCCCTGCTTGCTCCCCGAGGAAAAACTTCGGTTTCATACAGGAGATGGGGTCTCCCTCTGTCACTCAGGCTGCAGTGCAGTGGTGCAATCTTAGCTCACTGCAACCTCTGCCTCCCAGGTTCAAGCAATTCTTCTGCCTCAGCCTCCCAAGTACCTGGGATTACAGGCTTGTGCCATCACGCCGGGCTAATTGTTGTCTTTTTAGTGGAGATGAGGGTTTCACCATATTGGCCAGGCTGGTCTCATACTCCTGACCTCAAGTGATCCGCCCACCTCGGCCTCCCAAAGTGCTGGGATTACAAGTGCGTGCCACCACGGCGGCTAATTTTTTGTATTTTTTGTAAAGACAGGATTTCGCAGTGTTGCTTAGGCCAGTCTGATTGCTCGAGTCTTATATCCAACTGCCTACCCCTCCTCTCCTGGGGGTGCTTCAGAAGCACCTCAGCATATCTGAAGCTGAACTCATGACCTGTCCCTGAACTTGGCCCTCTTCCTGTGCCCTTAATTCAGGCATCTACCCAGTTATGTGCACCCAGGTGATTCCTCTCCCTCACACCCCATCCAGTCTCTGCCAAGCACAGTCTCTACTCTGCCACATCTCTGCCATTGCCCATGTCCATGCTATGTTGAGGTCATTGGGACCACTCCCAGCTGCAGCCCTGCCTCTGCTCCTCCCCACACTGTGGCCAGAAACGTCAACAGATGAGTCTGGAGACTGAGTGGGAGGCAGAGACAAAAACCACTAAGGGCCTTATGTGCTAAGCTAGAGGATCAATTATTCTTGCATCCAGCACTCACTATGTGCCAGGCACTGTTCTAGAAGCCTGGGAATGCAGCCATGAATAAAACAGACACATCCCTAGGCCTCAGGGAGCTGACATTTTACGGCTGAAAGACAAACATTAAACACGTATATAACATCAGGTGGTCATATGTGCTATGGAGAAAATTAAAGCAGGGTAAGAGAAAAGAGAACAGGTGCTATTTTAAATAGGGAGGTTACGGAAAGTATGTCCAGCAAGGCGGCCTCTAAGTGACTGCTGGGAGGACGTAAGGAGTGAGCCAAGTGGCTAACTGGGAGGAGAGTATGTTCCAGAAGAAAGTTCAGCAGTGCACGGGTTCTCAGGCAGGGGCATGCTGGCATATTCCAAGAGGCCAGGAGGCTGCTGTGGTTGACCCTGGGGGTCTGGGAGTAGGAGGAGCAAATGAGGCCAGAGAGGTAAGGCCTGGAGCTGCCAGGTAGGTCTTGTGGACCAGACAACGTGGACTATTCATGGGTTATGAGGTGGGTGGCATTAACTGACTTGCTTTTAAAGGATAACTGTTGAGAATAGATTTAGGGAGGCAAAAGTGGAAGAAGGGAAGCCAGCAAGTGCTGAGAGATGAATTAGGGGGTTGGTAGAGGAGGCCAGAGGTGTCTTCTAGAGTTCATAGTCACTGACAGATCATGACCTCAGGGCCATTCCGTTAGGAGGCGGTGTGGGAAGTAGGGCAAAGACTCCAGGGAGGAGCCCCTGGGAGAGCCCGAAAACCCAGAAAACAGGCGGGAATAGAGATGGCTCCGCTCACTGCCATGTTGGCACCTTTGCTTTACTTCAGACACAGAGCCCAGATCAGCCGGGCTTTTCCAAACCTCCTGGCTACAAGGATTGAGTTGACAGTATCCTCTCTGCTCTGGCCAGGAGCTGGTCCTTGTATTTGGGGCATTTCCGTGCAGGAGGAGTCGGGGGAAATCAAGTGGTAAAGCTGCCTCTCCAAGGCCTTTGTAGGGACCCTGCCGTGACAGCAGCCTGCTCCTGGCCCTGCTGTTGCTGTAGTTACAATGTGCTTGGGTCTACTCCTGCAATGGGTCTTTGACTCCCTTATCCTCACTTCATTTCAGAATACAAGTCACTTGATGATTGTGAGGAGCTGGTGATCAATGCTACAGCGACAATCAACAATTTATCTTACTACCAAGTGAAGAATTCCATAATTCAAGACAAAAAGCTATATATTGCTGAATGTAAGGTTCAGAGTTGGATTTGGATAAATGAGTGCTCATTTGAGGTTTCGATTTTATTAACTAAACACAGAGCTGGAGACATTACTATCTTCTGCCTTCTGGTACAAAAATGTCTTACTTAGAACCTGATGATTCTAAGAAATTAGAATATGGGGAAACTAGAAATGGAAAAAATTAGTTTCTTAGTTCTTGCTAAAGTCCCTTACAGTTTGTATTTTATTATTTTAAAATTATCAGTATTTAGTATGATGTTGATTTCCATTAACCTTTAAGTTAAAACTTAAATTCACTGATTTAATTTCTCTGGTCACCAAATCCAGTGCTCTTAAAGCTTCTTGTCAGTAACAACATGGATGGAATCCTGGAGGCTGTACGTGTTTTCGGAAATCTCTCCCAGGATCGTGATGTCTGCGATTTCATTGTGCAGAACAATGGTGAGTTAATGACACTAGAATTCATAAACATTCACTTCTTGCCAATAATCAGCGGAGTGGTTTTGGAGCTTGAGTCATTACAGTGTTATACTTGTTTCTGCTTTGAGATTTGTAGAGCTCCTTGTTTAAGGCTCCTGGCTCAGGATGCCAAGATGGACCTAGGCAGTATTCCTCTCTCCCTTGTGAATGGCCTTCTGTGCTCCAAGATGGGGTGTGTGTATGTTCATCACTTCTGTCTGGGGGCATATTCTCAAGAAGACATTCTCTTTTATGTACTAGAATGTCTATTACATTTTGCTTAGAAGAGCAAAAAGTAGAAACAACCTAAATGTCCCTCAACAGACAAGAGGACAAATTCATTATGGTATATTCACGCAATAAAATGTTCTCTAGCATTCAAAAGCAATAGGAGGATATATACAGAGGAGTGCCATGAATATAAGTTTTAAAACATACAAAACTATCTTGGGTATTGCTTCTGCATAGGTATTCATGTAGTGATGCCATACAGTATAAATAGTAATTGGAAATAGTAAACTCCAATTTAAGACAGAGTTCAGGCTGGGTCCAGTGGTTCAACCCTGTAATACCAGCACCTTGGGAGGCTAAGGTGGGAGGATTGCTCGAGGGCATGAGTTTGAGATAAACCTGGGTAACATAGTGAGACACTGTCTCTGCAAAAATTAAAAATTAGCCAGACATGGTGGCACATGCCTGTAGTCCCAGCTACTTGGGAGGCTGAGGCAGGAGGATCAGTTGAGCCCAGAAGTTTGAGGCTGCAGTGAGCCATGATTGTGCTACTGCCCTCCAGGCTGGGAGACAGAGTGAGAACCTACCTCTAAAAGATAAAAATTAAAAATTAAAAAAGGACAGCATTCACCTCTGGAAGGAAAGGGATGTCCAAAGATTATCATTAGACCTATAATGTTATTTATTATCAACAAATAAGAATTGTTTATATTTATTATGTACATGTTGTTTGGAATGTAATGTTTTATTTCTTAAACTGAGTGGCAAGTACCCACATGTTTATACCCTTTGTATGTCTCAAATATTTTTACATGTCTCAAATATTAGTATACTTTGACTCTTTGTATGTCTCAAATATTTCATGTAACAATAATAATTTTAAAAACATAACTTCCATGTTCGTAATGGAAAATTTCAATAATACAGATATAAAAAGCAGCAGCAGCAAACCATGCCCATCTCTCACTACCTACAGATAACTGCACATTTTGCTGGGCAGTCTTTAGCTTCTTAAGAGCACATATGTATGTGATGTCGCCTCTGCCAAGCTCACTGCCCAACCCAGTCGACAGGGCCGGGGCTAGAAGAGGGCACCCCCTCTCAGGTGCATGCACCGTGGGAGGAGGCAGAATGCACACTTTACTCACTCTTCCCCAACCCTTTGCTCAGCATCTGCTGAGGGATGAGTAAACAGGACAATTGGTTCCCAGTTGCATTTCCTAGGAGTAAGGGAAAATGATTCCCCGGAGGCGGGAGCCTGTGCTGCCCTGAGATGTCCCTACACTGGAAGGCCTGCCTTGCCACAGGTTGGTTTTCAGCAGTCTGAGTCTTACACATGGCCCTGGGAGACTTCAGGAATGATCCCACCAGGAGCCAGCTCCCCGCTCCAGGACTGTGTATTTAAAGACAGTTGCTGCTGGAGGTTCAGGAAAACCCTTGAGAACAACTGGCAGTTAGATGAGTGTCACCTGTGCTCCCTCGTGTCCACCAGCAGGGACTCTTTCACTGCTGTGGAGAAGCAGCTGCTGCCTGGGTCAGGTGTTGCAGTATCTGGGGACTGGGGGAGCCGGCTCTGGGAGTGGTGGGTATTGGGGAACCCACTGCCGGGTGATGGATAAAGCCTTAGGAAGAATGAGTTAAGTCCCTTAACAGGGATTCTGAGTTTGCAAACCACTCCCCATTTCCCCTGTACCATCTGTAAAACAAGAGACAGCTGGGAACCCTGGGCTTTTACTGGGCTGCATTTGCACTCTTCCCTCGTAGTCCACAGGTTCATGATGGCGCTGCTGGATGCTCAGCATCAGGATATCTGCTTTTCTGCCTGTGGTGTTCTCCTCAATCTCACTGTGGATAAAGACAAGCGTGTCATCCTGAAAGAAGGAGGTGGCATTAAGAAGTAAGTTTCCAGGTGTAGGGTACTGACTTGGGATTTGAAGGACATCGTGTTCTCGGGAGCTTGGGTCCTCTCATCATTCCTGTGGGGCAAAGGGATTTCAACATTGGGAAGCCCCTAAGCTGAGGCTGAAGAGGGTGTTTAGATTCCACTGGATACTTAAAATGGTGTAGAAATAGGCCGGGCGTGGTGGCTCATGCCTGTAATCCCAGCATTTTGGGAGGCCGAGGTGGGCGAATCACTTGAGGCCGGGAGTTCAAGAGCAGCCTGGCCAACATGGTGAAATCCCGTCTCTACTAAAAAGACAAAAATTAGCCGGGCATGGTAGCGCATGCCTGCAATCCCAGCTACTTGGGAGGCTGAGGCACGAGAATTGCTTGAATCCGGGAGGCGGAGGTTGCAGTAAGCGGAGGTTGCAGTGAGCCGAGATCGTGCCACTGCACTTCAGCCTGGGCAACAGAGTGAGACTGTCTCAAAAAAAAAAAAGGGTGCAGAAGTAGATTATTTCTACTTTGTAACCACTTAATTTTATAGATAAGGAATTATTTTAAGTGATCTCTGGATTATACTTACGTATCACAGAAGGATAATCATGCTAACAATATTAAAGACAGATTCTGACCTAATAACTTCTCAATTTGAACTTTACTAGGTTAGTGGATTGTTTAAGAGATTTTGGTCCTACTGATTGGCAGCTGGCCTGCTTGGTTTGTAAAACTCTATGGAACTTCAGTGAAAACACTAATGCTTCGTCATGTTTTGGAAATGAAGACACCAACACACTCTTACTCCTGCTCTCATCATTTTTAGGTAAGGCTCTTGACTATGATGAGTCTGTGAGTTTTATCAGAGTGTGAGATAGTTTTTTTCTGTGACCTGTTCAGATAAATATTAGTATGCATTTGGGTGACTATACTTCTATAAGCAACAAGAGTATGTTAAAGATTATTATAATTTGGAACTATCTGAAGAGGCTGAATGCTATTTACGATGGGGACAGAAGGACTTTCAACTCATTAGATACAATCATGATTTCTTCTGTGGCTTTTTTTTTTTTTCCATTTTCTCTAACGTGCATAAATATAAGACCTCAGCATAAATGTATTTCTCTTGTTCAAAAGCATATAGACACTGTTGTAATTGAGAAAATAGGGCTAAAAATGGCTAAAAGCTACTCAATTAAGTCATGCTTTTAAATGAAGCTGTACATTTTAATTAGCTACATTAATTGTCATGTGGGTGAGGGCCTGTGAGACTATTTGGCATTACAATGGGGTTTATATCCTTGAAAGGAAGGAAATCAGTGATACAAATCAAAGGAAAGAAGATTGTTTCTTTCTTTTCTTGTTGCTCTGTCACCCAGGATGGAATGCAGTGGCGCGATCACTGCTTTCTGCAGCCCTAAACTCCTGGGCTCAAGTGATCCTCCTGCCTCTGCCTCTCAAGTAGCTGGGACTACAGACACACACCACCATGTGCAGATAATTAAAATAAATTTTTTTTTGTAGAGATGAGGTCTTACTATGTTACCCAGGCTGGTGTCAAACTCCTGGGCTCAAGCGATGCTCCCACCTCAGCCTCCCGAAGTGCTGGGATTACTGGTGGGAACCACCTTGCCTGGCCAGGACCATTTTTTACATTTAAAAATTTTTTATAATTTTAGAATAATTTTTTTTCATCCTGGGTTAATTCTAAAACAGTGATTTGGGTCAGTAAATGAGTGTTTTAATAATCATTTTCCCAAATAGAGGAGATGTACCCATCACTGCCCAGCCACCATACTGGATCTGGGAGGCCATGTGGAAAGGCTCAAGGTCACTCAGAAGCCATAGGTGCTAAGTTTTTAAAGTTTGAGTTCAACTTCTCCTCAACCTGAGAAAGCTTGACACCTTTCCTTTACACTCCTTCACCAACCAGAGCAGAGGCTCCCAATCCTAGCTGCATAGCAGACTCACTTGTGGAACTTTTAAAAACACAGATTCTCAGCCGCTCCGAAATGATATTTTATCATCTCCAAGATGAGGATAATTAATGTCCAGCTTGCAGGGTGATAAATGAGCAGATGTGTACAAAGAGCCTAACACAGTGCCTGCCACATAGCAAGTCCTCAGAAGGCGGCTGACGTGCTCTGGAAACTCTTTAAGTGTTGTAACACTATGCTACTAAACAGGAACTGGAACTCAGGAGTTGTTTGAAAGAATTGGGTGTGCTAGGTCGATGTGAAATTTGTTTTTTCCAGGTAAATATAATTTTGTATATGTGTTTTAAAACAATAAGGAAAAAAATTGAGCATCTTCTTTTAATCATTGAGCTTCACAGTTGGCTCCATGAGCATTAAACTGTCTCAGGTTGTAGGAAGCAGAAGTGCATGTTCAGGTTGCCTTAATTCAGTTCTCGATGGTGGTAGAGCATTGAAATCAGCTGTGGAGTTAAACCCCCCAAAAAACCGGAAACATCTTCCTGGCCCCAGCCCTGGGAATTCTGATTCAGAAGCTCTGGGATGAGGCTGAGAATCTGTGTTCAGAGTTCCACAGGTGAGTCTGATAATAGCTAGGATTGAGAGCCCTAGCTCTCGTTAGCAAAGGAGCTTAAGGGAAGAGTGTACAGACGAGAAAGAAGCCAGGAAACAAGACACTGCTCAAAGCCTCCCAGAGAGCCAGTCAGGAGCCGGGAGTCCCAGGTGACCCCTCAGCTGCTGGCGTCATGAGCTCTGCCCCCTGGGCTCCACCATTCTGGAGACGCAGCTGTGTTGTGTCCACTGTTAGGGAAAGAATTTTCTCCCCACTTACTCCCTCTAGGCTCCTTCTAGATCATGGCTTCAGCTACCTCCAGGCTTCCACTTGCTGCCCTGCCTGTGTGTGTCTGTTGCCAGGGCACTTTCCTATGTTACCCACTCAGGGAGAAGATACGATTGGCTCAGTGAGTCACTGTCCTGTGGCCCAGGGCTTTCCTGCGTAGGCAGCAGCTACCCAGTGACAGGCTATGTGTGGTTTCCTTTGTTACCCAAGTCTGCGGCAATCAGCCATAAATAACAAGGATGGTGGGACTGTGGGGCCGTGTGGCACAAAGATGGATCAGAAGGAGGTGTGGGCATGGCTGGCTTCTCAGCAGGGGCAGTGAACCTGGAAGGCACTTCATTTCAGTGGGCCCTGCTGCCTGTTACAGTCACCTCTTGGTATCTGGGGGGACTGGTTTCAGGGCCTCCCTCGGATACCAACACAGATGCCCAAGTGTCTAATATAAAATGGCATAGAATCGGCATTTCACCTACACACATCTTCCTGCACATGTTAAACCATCTCTAGACTACTTATAATACCTCCAATGTGAACGCTATGTAAATGGTTGTCGTGCTGTGATTTTTATTTGTATTCTTTTTATTGTTGTTGTTTCAAATATTCTCTATCTGTGGTTGGTTGAACCTGTGGACGTGTGGCCTGTGGATGCGAAGGGCTGACTGTGGTCCATTCCCAACTTTTCCGTAGCCAAATTGGGCTTCTGGTCGTGCTTCTCCCGCCTCTGTGCCTTTGCACATGTTCTCTTTCATTTCCTACCTGCCCATCCCAATCTGCCTATCCAGGTGCAGGCCCTTCCCACATAGCTTCTCAAGCCCACAGTCGTAGTCTAGTCATAGGACATCTAGACTTCTTATATAGCAATCAATCATGAATTGTGTAACTTGTCCTGTAATTATCCTGTATTATTATTTTGTGAGTTTTATTTCCCCTTTCCAACTGAACCACCTTAGGGAAACGATATTGCCTCATACAAAGAAGGTACTTGATAGCAGCATGTGGATTGGCTACCAATGGTGGTACCTTGTTTCAATAGTGCTATATCCCTTTAAAAGCACATTTATTCTATTTTTGAAAGATCTCTCTGAGGCCATCAGCTAGGTGACAGATAAGGAAAGTAGGTTTTAGGACAGTTAAGTGGCTTGCCTGAAGTCATACTGTAGCAAAGGCAGGACTTTCCATCCGAAAACAACCAACTAGCCCTGTGTTACCTAGAACACCCTTACTCCTTCCCACCCTTGCTGGGAGACTGTGGCATGGATAACAGCAAATAAACACAGCTCACTCAGGGAGCCAAGTCACTGTGCAATGCATCCCAGGTTTCTCACGTGATCGAGAGCTCCTCTTCATGAACCATGGGGACTGGGCCTCGTGGGCTGGGTGCTAGGCTGTGCTTTTCTCTCGGCAGTGGGCACTCAGAGCCTGACTTCTGACAGGGTCGTGGCTGTGTCTGGGCAGTGGGACTGCTGCAAGTGAAATGGGCATGTGGGTGAGAGTATATTTGCATTTCAATTCTTTTACAAAGATAGCTAAAAAACAAAACAAAACAACAACAAAAAACAAAAAACAGGTCATTTTGGAAACAGGATGAGCTATTAAATTACCAAGGCCCATGTTGAAGTATGAGCACTGTTTTTGGAAATACTGGTATGGCAATTTCTATAGTAATGTAAGTTACCTAACTTTTTCTTGCCAAGTGACTAGAAAAAAAGGAGAAGTAATGTATCAACATCGTTGGAATGTTGACAGTCTTTCTGGAAAGTGGCTTTAAAAGAACGTGGTCTGAAACTTCCCACTATATTCCAGTCATGTCTTATGAGCTCATAAGCAGTGTGTTGATGCTGAAGTTCTTAGTGGTGTACTGAGCACTTCAGTCTACCATGAGCCCCTCTGCGGGGAGCTGGCACCTGATCACCATGTGTGCAGTTTATTGTTGCAAATGGGAAGTACATTAGGCTGTTGTATGTTCATCATAAGTTATGTGGCAGTGGGCACTTAGGTTTTGTGACAAGGGTAGAGTGGGGCCCCATGTTCAAGTTGCAGGATCATGTCAACCTATGCTGAAGAGCTATCAGGTGCTTCGAGAACATTCGACAACTTTACCTTATAAGAGAATGGTCAGGGCAATGATAAATCCCTTAAACAGCCACCTGCTGCTGAACAGCTATAGCGCTAGGAAATATTGTAGTGAGTAAAGAAAGCTTTTATAGATGCTACAGGACAAAAACTTCTAATGATGATTGTGTTGTAATGATCATTGATTATTGTAAGGTCTTTTAATCCTTTCTAATACTTTGCCCCAAATTTTAGTATTTGGAAGCATGCTGTGCCTAAAGAAAGCTTAAGAATGATTGGTTATCTAAATAAGCACTTTTCACACTGCAGGTTAGGAAATCAATTTAGTTGGTTGTGACCAGCATCTTTAAAAAATGAATTAACAAAGAAAGAAAATATCACAGTATATTACATGTAGTAAGGACAAATATTGTACTTGAAACATTTATTTGTATATAAGTAGGTATATGTATACAGAGTCATGATGCAAAATACTTACTATGAAGCACAGTTTCTAACTTATGATGATTCAAATCTTAAAAAGAATTAAAGACTGAGTACAATGGCTCGTGCCTGTAATCCCAGCACTTTGGGAGGCCGAAGTGGGAGAATCACTTGGGGCTAGGAGTTTGAGACCAGCTTGGGCAACGTAGTAAGACCCCATCTCGACTAAAAGTAAAAAAATTAGCTGGATGTTTGTGTTTGTAGTCTTGGCCACTCAACTGAGGTGGGAGGATCACTTGAGCCCAGGAATTCTAGGCTACAGTGAGCTATGATTGTACCACTGCATTCCAGCCTGGGTGACAGAATGAGACTCTGTCTCTTAAAAAAAAAACATTGAATCATAGATCTAAATTTTTACTGAATCAGCCTCTGCTACTCTTTGCAGTACAAGTTCCAAAATTTAATACCCCATGTGATATGGCACTTTTAATGTATGTCACTGTATTTACTTTGAAACTTTAGACCTCATTTCTCTTACCTGTAGCTGTTTGGCTATTCTTGTTATCTTGTCTAACCCAATTTAGAATTAATATGGTTTGTGGGTAGATTAACTATAGGCTGGACCTCAAGACAAGTAACATGGTCTTGACATTAGATTTTAAAAAGCCACACACCCAACAGAGATTTTGCTAAAACCACTAAATCCAACCAAAGCCCTGGGAGGAAGAAGGGACTATGACACGCCCAGCCCATATTGCTCAGCCGCCAGCAGCTTGGGAAAGAAGGACTTCTACAACAGAATTCATTTTCTTTCTTTCCTTCTTTTTTTATTATTATTATTTTTTTGAGACAGAGTCTCTCTCTGTTGCCTAGGCTGGAGTGCAGTGGCATGACCATGGCTCACTGCAACCTCCGCCTCCTAGATTCAAGTGATTCTCCTGCCTCAGCCTTCCAAGTAGCCGGGACTACAGGTGCCCAGCACCATGCCTGGCTAATTTTTTGTATTTTTAGTAGAGATGGGGTTTCATCATGTTGGCGAGGCTGATCTCGAACTCCTGACCTCAGGTGATCCACCTGCCTCAGCCTCCCAAAGTGATGGGATTATAGGCGTGAACCACTGTACCCAGCCCATAATTTATTTTCTGTATAACAGAATTCATTTTCTATACAACAGAATTTTATTTTTATATTGCAGAATTCACTTTTCAACAAAAGTTTAATGTTCAGAAAATCTGGAAAACAGTGAGTAGGAAGATGGTCTAGAAATCTGAAATCACTGGCTGGGCGCGGTGGCTCACGCCTGTAATCCCAGCACTTTGGGAGGCCAAGGTGGGTGGATCACCTGAGGTCAGAAGTTCGAGACCAGCCTGGGCAACATGGCAAAACCCCATCTCTTCTAAAAACACAAAAAATTAGCCTGGCCTGGTGGCACATGACTGTAGTCCCAGCTACTTGGGAGGCTGAGAAACAAGGATCACTTGAATCTGGGACATGGAGGTTGCAATGAGCCGAGATCATGCCATTGCACTCCCGAGTAGACTCTGTCTCAAAAAAACGAAATGAAATCTGAAATCACTGGGACTACCTGACTCTTTTTGTCCGGAAGTAGCCAAACAGGAAGAGCTTTGAAGGCACCAAACACTGCCTGCATTCTCCTCCCCTTGGGGCCCAGTTATCTCAGGGGTGGGGAGATCCAGGTTTGCTTACCGGGTCTCTATGGAGCCCCTTGCCGAAGTGTTTGTGTCTGCCTAGAGTTTATCTCAGAACTGCATAGTTGACCACTTGGTTGTGATGAGAGGAAGGTACAAACTGGGATTCCAGACTCCCTTATCTTATTTTGGGTAGTGACACTAACACCACTATACCCCTAGTGCCAAAGGACACAGTGAATGTACACAAATATTCAGTATAGAAAATCTGGTATCAACAGAGTCATGAAGCATTTTATAATAGGATTTTAATTGGCCCTATAAAAAAGTGTTGGCAGCTGGGTGCAGTGGCTCAAGCCTGTAATCCCAGCACTTTGGGAGGCCAAGGCGGGCGGATCACTTGAGGTCAGGAGTTGGAGACCAGCTGGGCCAACATGGTAAAACTCTGTCTCTACTAAAAAGACAAAAATTAGCCGGGTGTGGTGGCACATGCCTGTAATCCTAGCTGCTCAAGAGGCTGAGGCAGAAGAATTGCTTGAACCTGGGATTCAGAGGTTACAGTGAGCCGAGATTGCACCACTGCACTCCAGCCTGGGTGACACAGTGCGACTCCATCTCATCAAAAAAAAAAAAAAAAAAAAAAAAAAAAGTTGGCAATGTAAGTAACAACATCTGTGGTTGTCTTAGGATTTAGTGGTTACCGTTTAAGAAGTTGGCCTCATGTCACAGATGTAGGAAGTGGCAGAGCTAATCTGACTGGCAGGTCAGTGCACTTTTCTGAAGTCTGTCACACAGGGTGTGAGGCTCAACATCAACACATAAAATTGCTGTGGCAATGAGCACAGAAACCTCAGTGGCCATTTATCTTCCTACTTGGATTGAATATATGGTGTTCCCAGAATTCAGGATGCCCTTGGATGAGAAATCGAAGTTGTACTTTTGCATTTTATTCTTACAAGTTCTTTTCTGCATTATCCATGGGCTCACCTGGGATTCTAATATTCCTTAGGATTCCCAAGGCCTCCTAGTTGTCAGTTATGGAGAGAGTAGCGGGGTGGAAGGTTGTCTTTTCAAAGTACTGCTTTCCTGCTGCTGTGAAGCCAGCAAAGTTCTGAGTTTCAGTAAAGTTTAAAGTGTCAAATTTAACTGAACTACTTTCCTAAAAGATTTCCTGATTCCTTTTGTATCTAACCTTTGAAGTAATTAACTTTTCTATGTACACATAAGGAAGTAATTCTGAGAAATTGTGATCGAACTTTTAGATACAAACTTACATATAAAAAACTAAGGAATTAGTTGAAATAAAGGTTCAGTTCAATCTCGGATTTTTTATTTTTTGAGACAGGGTCTTGCTGTGTTGCTTAGGCTGGAGGGCAGTGGCACAGTCATGCCCCACTGCAGCCTCAATCTCCCGTGCTCAAGCAATCCTCCTGGCCTCAGCCTCTTGAGTAGCTGGGACCACAGGCACATGCCCCCATGCCCAGATAATCTTCTGATTTTTTTTTTTTTTTTTTCTTCCTGAGCTATCACTGTGTTGCTCAGGCTAATCTTGAACTCTTGGGCTCAAGCAATTCTCCTACCTCAGGCTCCCAATGTGTTGGCATTACAGGCATGAGCCACCACACCTGGCCAGATTTCTTTTGAAAAAAATATTGCCCATTTAAATTAAGATACCAAAATATACTAATTGTAAAGTAATGGGCTTGGCAAGGTAGCTCACACCTGTAATCCCAGCACTTTGGCACTTGGGGAGGTCAAAGTGGGAGGATTGCTTGAGGTCAGGAGTTGCAGGAGTTGGAGACCAGCCTGGGCAATACATGGAGACCCTGCCTCTCCAAATAAAATAAAATAAATAAAATAAAATAAAATAAAATATTCATAAAGAACAGAAGAGAGTAAAGAACTTCTCTGAAATCCTATCTTGTGTTACGTTGGTATTAAAGGGTGACCCAGGGTGAGTTTAACTCATATCATCAAAATTAAACGATATTCAATAGGATTACATTTCTAAATAATGCTGTAATTTAAATTTTTCTAATACAGATGAAGAACTAGCACTGGATGGCAGTTTTGATCCAGACCTAAAAAACTATCACAAATTCCACTGGGAAACAGAATTCAAACCTGTGGCACAGCAGCTTCTCAACCGAATTCAGAGACATCACACCTTCCTAGAACCCCTGCCCATTCCCTCTTTCTAACATGATGCAGATGAACAGTAGAAACAGGAAGTCACGTCTCCCTCATTCTTAAGAACTGGTAACAAACGTGAACATTTTTTTCAGCATTAACAAACGTGGAAAGTTTTCAATAACTGGTTTTAGTGAGGAGCTGAAGTATTTTTTAAAATAAGCATTTCTTCTTATTAGGTATTATGGAAAATGTATATACATGTTATATTTCCTGTTATGAGAAATGTAAGATGAAAATATATGCATTTTAAGTAAATGACTTTTTCTTCTATTCTCTATTAAACAATTTAGTTCTAGTCTTAAAATCTTGATTTAGCAATTTTGGAATTAAAGTGTTCATAAGTTAAATGAACTGTGCAGTGAAGGCTGTTAGATTATATAGAAAGAAGGGTAGTCAACATGAGTGGAACATATTACAACATAGGATCTATACTAATTCTTACTACGTCAAATAATAAGGGTTCTCATTTGGTACCAGTACCTTTTTGGTCCTCATGTTAAGAGAAGGAGTAAGCAGAAAAACTTAAAACTGCTTTGGGCCATTTGTTCTTTATTAAATAAGTAAAATAGATTAAAATGAGAGTTATCTTTTCATTTGAAATAAAATGACTGGACTAAGACAGTCCTTCTAATTGTAACTCTCCGTGTTTGACAGGTGATGTAATGTATTAGAAAGAATGCAGGCTTAGGTGAATGGTAGACCTGAATCTGAATCCACACTCTCCCCTGCTACCTTTGGAGCAAGTAACTTAATTTCTTGAGCTTCAACTGTAAAATGGGAATCATATCTATTTTACTGTAGTGTAATTTGGAACAAACCATTAAATGGGCAAATGGCCCAGTCCAGTGTATGATGTGGAGTGGGTGCTCAAAACACCAAGCACTTTCTTAGCTTGCCATTCTTTGTAGGATGAGTTCAGCCTTTGAATAAATGATTAAAAAACAAAAGATTGAGATTACTATTGTTATCCTATACTAGCCAAATGAAGATGAGTTGGAAATAAAAATAAATTTGCTGACTCACATCTGTAATTCAGCACTTTGGAAGGCTGAGAGGGGAGGATCCCATGAGGCTAGGATTTCAAGACCAGCCTGGGCAACAAAGTGAGACCTCATCTCAACAACAACAAAAAGTAAATTTACTACTCTGCTTAGAGAAAGGATTTTATTAACAGCTCATTTCTCACCCTACAAAACACCAAAACTCATGGGATGAGAGCAGGTGTCCCAGACTGAATGGGTTTTTGAAGCCTATTAGAATAAACCAGCTGGGCATGGTGGCTTACACTTGTAATCCCAACACTCTGGGAGGCCGAGGCAGGCATATCACCTGAGGTTGTGAGTTCGAGACCAGTCCGGCCAAGATGGTGAAACCCCATCTCTACTGAAAATACAAAAATTAGCCAGGCATGATGGCACATACCTGTAATCTCAGCTACTTGGGAGGCTGAGGCATGATAATCTCTCTCTCTCTCTTTTTTTTTATTATTTAAGTTCCGGGGTACATGTGCAGAACGTGCAGGTTTGTTACATGGGTATATATGGGCCATGGTGGTTTGTTGCACCCATAACCCATCATCTACATTAGGTATTTCTTCTAATGCTACCCCTCCCCTAGCTCCCCACCCCCTGATGGGCCCCAGTGTGTGATGTTCCCCTCCCTGTGTCCATGTGATCTTATTGTTCAGCTCCCACTTATGAGTGAGAACATGTGTTATTTGGTTTTCTGTTCCTATGTTAATTTGTTGAGAATGATGGTTTCCACATTCATCCATGTCCCTGCAAAGGAGATGAACTCATCCCTTTTTATGGCTGCATAGTATTCCATGGTGTGTATGTGCCACATTTTCTTTATCCAGTCTATCATTGATGGGCATTTGGGTTGATTCCAAGTCTTTGCTATTGTGAACAGTGCTGCAGTAAACATACATGTGCATGTGTCTTTATAGTAGAATGATTTATAATCCTTTGGGCATATATCCAGTAATGGGATTGCTGGGTTAAATGGTATTTCTGTTTCTAGGCCCTTGAGGAATTACCACACTGTCTTCCCAATGGTTGAACTAATTTATACTCCCACCAACAGTGTAAAAGCATTCCCATTTCTCCACATCCTCTCCAGCATCTGTTGTTTCCTGACTTTTTAATGATTGCCATTCTAACTGGTGTGAGATGGTATCTCATTTTGGTTTTGATTTGCATTTCTCTAATGACCAGTGATGATGAGCTTTTTTTCATGTTTGTTGGCTGCATAAATGTCTTCTTTTGAGAAGTGTCTGTTCACATCCTTTGCCCACTTTTTGATGGGGTTGTTTGTTTTTTTCTTATAAATTTGTTTAAGTTCCTTGTAGATTCTGGATATTAGCCCTTTGTCAGATGGATAGACTGCAAAAATTTCCTCCCATTCTGTAGGTTGCCTGTTCACTCTGATGATAGTTTCTTTTGCTGTGCAGAAGCTCTTTAACTAGATCCCATTTGTCAATTTTGGCTTTTGTTGCCATTGCTTTTGGTGTCTTAGACATGAAGTCTTTGCCCATGCCAGTGTCCTGAATGGTATTATTGCCTAGGTTTTCTTCTAGTGTTTTTATGGTTTTAGGTCTTACATTTAAGTCTTTAATCTATCTTCAGTTAATTTTTGTATGAAGTGTAAGGAAGGGATCCAGTTTCAGCTTTGTACTTATGGCTAGCCAGTTTTCCCAACACTTTATTAAATAGGGAATCCTTTCCCCGTTGCTTGTTTTTGTCAGGTTTGTCAAAGATCAGATGGTTGTAGATGTGTGGTGTTATTTCTGAGGCCTCTGTTCTGTTCCATTGGTCTATATGTCTGTTTTGGTACCATGCTGTTTTTTGTTACTGTAGCCTTGTAGTATAGTTTGAAGTTAGGTAGCATCATGCCTCCAGCTTTGTTCTTTTTGCTTAGGATTGTCTTGGCTATGTGGGCTCTTTTTTGGTTCCAAATGAAATTTAAAGTAGTTTTCTCCAATTCTGTGAAGAAAGTCAGTGGTAGCTTGATGGGGATAGCATTGAATCTATAAAATACTTTGGGCAGTATGGCCATTTTCACGATATTGATTCTTCCTATCCATGAGCATGGAATGTTTTTTCATTTGTGTCCTCTCTTACTTCCTTGAGCAGTGGTTTGTAGTTCTCCTTGAAGAGGTCCTTCACATCCCTTGTAAGTTGTATTCCTAGGTATTTTGTTCCCTTTGTAGCAATTGTGAATGGGAGTTCACTCACGATTTGACTCTCTGTTACTGGTTTATAAGAATGCTTGTGATTTTTGCACATTGATTTTGTATCTTGAGACTTTGCTGAAATTGCTCATCAGCTTAAGAAGATTTTGGGCTGAGACAATGGGGTTTTCTAAATATACAGTCATGTCATCTGCAAACAGAGACAATTTGACTTCCTCTTTTCCTAACTGAATATGCTTTATTTATTTCTCTTGCCTGACTGCCCTAGCCAGAACTTCCAACACTATGTTGAATAGGAGTGGTGAGAGGGCATCCTTGTCTTGTGCTGGTTTTCAAAGGGAATGGTTCCAGTTTTTGCCCATTCAGTATGATATTGGCTGTGGGTTTGTCATAAATAGCTCTTATTATTTTGAGATACATTCCATCAATACCTAGTTTATTGAGAGTTTTTAGCATGAAGGGCTGTTGAGTTTTGTCGAAGGCCTTTTCTTCATCTATTAAGATAATCGTGTGTTTTTTGTCTTTGGTTCTGTTTATGTGATGGATTATGTTTATTGATTTATGTTTGTTGAATCAGCCTTGCATCCCAGAGGTGAAGCCAACTCGATCATGGTGGATAAGCTTTTTGATGTGCTGCTGGATTCAGCTTGCCAGTATTTTATTGAGGATTTTCCCATTGATTTTCATCAGGGATGTTGGCCTGAAATTTTCTTTTTTCGTTGTATCTCTGCCAGGTTTTGGTATCAGGATGATGCTGGCCTCATAAAATGAGTTGGGGGGATTCCCTCTTTTTCTATTGTTTGGAATAGTTTCAGAAGGAATGGTACCAGCTCCTCTTTGTACCTCTGGTAGAATTAGGCTGTGATTCCGTCTGGTCCTGGGCTTTTTTTAGTTGGTAGGTTATTCATTGCTCCCTTAATTTCAGAACTTGTTATTGGTCTATTCTGGGATTCAACTTTTTCCTAGTTTAGATTTGGGAGAGTGTAAGTGTCCAGGAATTTATCCATCTCTTCTAGATTTTCTAGTTTATTTGCATAGAGGTGTTTATAGTATTCTCTGATGGTAGTCTGTATTTCTGTAGGATCGGTGGTGATATCTATCCCCTTTATCCATTTTTTATTGCGTCTATTTGATTCTTCTAATTTTTCTTCATTAGTCTCGCTAGTGGTCTATTTTGTTGATCTTTTCAAAAAGCCAGGTCCTGGATTCATTGATCTTTTGAAGAGTTTTATGTGTCTCTATCACTTTCAGTTCTGCTCTGATCTTAGTTATTTCTTGTCTTCTGCTAGCTTTTGAATTTGTTTGCTCTTGCTTCTCTAGTTACTTTAATTGTGATGTTAGTGTGTTGAATTTAGATCTTTCCTGTTTTCTCTTGTGGACCTTTAGTGCTATAAATTTTCCTCTACACACTGCTTTAAATATGTCCCAGAGATTCTGGTAATGTTGTATCTTTGTTCTCATTGGTTTCAAAGAACATCTTTATTTCTGCCTTCATTTCATTATGTACCCAGTAGTCATTCAGGAGCAGGTTGCTCAGTTTCCATATAGTTGTGCAGTTTTGAGTGAGTTTCTTAATCTTGAGTTCTAATTTGATTTCACTGTGGTCTGAGAGACTGTTTTTTATGATTTCTGTTCTTTTGCATCTGCTGAGGAGTATTTTACTTCCAATTATGTGGTCAGTTTTGGAATAAGTGCGATGTGGTGCTGAGAAGAATGTATATTCTGTTGATTTGGGGTGGAGAGTTCTGTAGATGTCTATTAGGTCCCTTGGTCCAGAGCTNCCCCACTCTCTTCTGGCTTGTAGGGTTTCTGTCAAGAGATCCACTGTTAGTCTGATGGGTTTCCCTTTATGGATAACCCGACCTTTCTCTCTGGCTGCCCTTAACATTTTTTCCTTCATTTCAACCTTGGTGAATCTGACGATTATGTGTCTTGGGTTGCTCTTCTCAAGGAGTATCTTTGTGGTGTTCTCTGTATTTCCTGAATTTGAATGTTGGCCTGTCTTGCTAGATTGGGGAAGTTCTCCTGGATAATATCCTGAAGAGTATTTTCCAGCTTGGTTGCATTCTCCCCGTCACTTTCAGGTACACCAATCGACATAGATTTCGTCTTTTCACATGGTCCCATTTTTCTCGCAGGCTTTGTTCATTTCTTTTCATTCTTTTTTCCCTAGTCTTGTTTTCTTGCTTTATTTCATTGAGTTGATCCTCAGTCACTGGTATCCTTTCTTCTGCTTGATAGATTTGGCTATTGATACTTGTGTATGCTTCAGAAGTTCTTGTGCTGTGTTTTTCAGCTCCGTCAGGTCATTTATGTTCTTTTATAAACTGGTTATTCTAGTTAGCAATTCGTCTAACCTTTTTTCAAGGTTCTTAGTTTCCTTGCATTGGATTAGAACACGCTCCTTTAGCTCGGAAGAGTATGTTATTATTACCCACCTTCTGAAGCCTGTTTCTGTCAATTAGTCAAACTCATTCTCTGTCCAGTTTTGTTCCTTGCTGGCAAGGAGTTGTGATTTTTTGGAGGAGAAGAGGCATTCTTGTTTTTGGAATTTTCAGTCTTTTTGTGCTGGTTTCTCCCCATCTTTGTGGATTTATCTACCTTTGGTCTTTGATGTTGGTGACATTCAGGTGGGGTCTCTGAGTGGACATCCTTTTTGTTGATGTTGATACTATTCCTTCCTGTTTGTTAGCTTTCTTTCTAACAGTCAGGCCCCTCTGCTGCAGTGCTGCTGGAGTTTGCTGGAGGTCCATCCAGACCCTGTTTGCCTGGGTATCACCAGCAGAGGCTGCAGAACAGCAAAGATTGCCGTCTATTCCTTCTTCTGGAAGCTTTGTCCCAGAGGGGTACCTGCCAGATGCCAGCCAGAGCTCTCCTGTATGAAGTGTCTGTTGGCTCCTACTGGGAGGTGTCTCCCAGTCAGGATACACGGGGGGTCAGGGACCCACTTGAGGAGGCAGTCTGTCCCTTATCAGAGCTGGAACACTGTGCTGGGAGATCCGCTGCTCTCTTCAGAGCCAGCAGGCAGTCTGCTGAAGCTGCACCCACAGCTGCCCCTTACCCCAGGTGCTCTGTCCCAGGGAGATGGGGGTTTTATCTATTAGTCCCTGACTGGGACTGCTGCCTTTTTTTCAGAGATGCCCTGCCCAGAGACGAGGAATATAGAGAGGCAATCTGGCCACAACAGCCTTGCTGAGCTGCGGTGGGCTCTGCCCAGTTCAAACTTCCCAGTGACTTTGTTTCATGAAAATCTCTTGAACCTGGGATGTGGAGGTTACAGTGAGCTAAGATTGTGCCACTGCACTATAGCCTGGGCAACAGCACAAGACATTGTCTAAAAAAAGAAAAAAAAAGAACCTACATTTCTAGGAACAAATAGACTTTCAAAGAATGGTTCTAGTCTGGGGCTCATACCTAATGTGGCTCAGCAAAATCCTCTAGGGACCCTCACCTTATTGTAGTCCATAATGTAAGTATATGCTGGTAGATTCACTCCAATAGATGAAATCAGTTTAAGTCACAGGGGCTAATTTATCTAAAACATTCACAGATATAATGTATTTCATCCATAGCAAGCTATTTATTCTACTTTTAGGGAAAAAAAAATCAAACTCTCCCCTCCCTAAATGGCCCCCTTCATATTTATGGCTAATATAGTAACTCATGGTGGGATCCCATTATACCTATTCTCTTCCATACTTAACTGCTCCCCTTAGGCCCACATACAAGCTGGACCATTTGGAACCATCTGCTTAAACAAAACCTGTGGTTAAATAAACACATAAAATCTACCATTTTAACTATTTTAAGTGTACAGTTCAGTAGTTTAAGTATATTCACATTGTTCTGCAACAGATCTCTAGAACTCTTTCATCTTGTACACTAAAGCTGTATGCACCAAACAACTCCCCATTTTCACCCCCACCAGCTCCTGGCAACCATCATTCTGTTAATACTTTCGGTTTCTATGACTTTGACTACTTGATATCTCATATAAGTGGAGCCATACAATATTTGTGTATGTATGTGACTGGTTTATTTCGCTTAGCATAGTATTATCAAGGTTCATCCATGTTGTTGCCTGTGATAGGATTTCCTTCCTTTTTTTTTTTTTTTTTTCTTCCCTGAGACAGAGTCTCAGAACAGTCTCTGTTGCTCAGGCTGGAGTGCAATGGCATGATCTTGGCTCACTGCAACCTCCGCTTCCCAGGTTCAAGTGATTCTCCTGCTCAGCCTTCCAAGTAGCTGGGATTACAGGCATGCACCACCATGCCTGGTTAATTTTTGTATTTTTAGTGGAGATGGGGTTTCACCATGTTGGCCAGGGCTGGTCTTGAACTCTGGGCCTCAAGTGATCCACCTGCCTCAGCCTCCCAAAGTGCTGGGATTATAGGTGTGAGCCACCTGTGCCCTGCTGCTTTCTTTCCAAGACTGAATAATCTTCCATTCTATGTATATACCACATTTTGTTTATCCATTCATCTGTCAGTGAACATTTGGGTTGCCTCCATATCATGGCTATTGTGAATAATGTTGCCATGAATATAGGTGTGCAAATCTCTCTTTAAGATCTTGTTTTCAGTTCCTTTGTGTATATACTCAGAAGTGATGTCTCCGTTCAAGCTGACATAACAAAAAATACAGTTTGGGTGACTTAACAAAAGTTCATTCCTCACAGTTCTTACGACTAGGAAGTCCAAAGTCAAGGTGCTGGCCAGTTCAGTTTATGGTCAAGGCCCTCTTCCTGGTTTGCAGAGGGCTGCCTTTTTGCTCTATCCTCATATGGTGGTGAGAGAGATCATCTCTCATCTGTCTCTCCTTGTAAGGGTTTACTGCCACTCATGAGGGCTCCACCTTAATGACCGAATCACTTCCCAAAGACCGCAGGGCTTCAACCTGTGAATTTTGGGGGAACACAAATATTCAGTCCACAGCAAGTGGAGTTGCTGTGTCATATGGGAATTCTATTTTTAATTTTTTGAGGAACCTACATCGTGTTTAAGTGGTGATTATCATTTTACATTCTTACCAATACCACATAAGCATTCCGATTTCCCCACATCCTCACCAACACTTATTTTGGGATTTTTAAAAATTGTAGCCATCCTGATGGGTGTGAGGTAATGTGTCTTTGTAATATTGATTTACATTTCTTATAATTAGTCATGCTGAGCACCTTTTCATAATTTTTGTTTGTTGGTCATTTGTATATCATCTTTGAAGAAATGTCTATTCAAGTCTTTTTTTTTTTTTTTTTTTTTTTTTTTTTTTTTTTTTTTTTTTTGAGATGAAGTCTCGCTCTGTCACCAGGCTGAAGTGCATGGAGTGCAGTTGTGCAATCTCAGCTCACTGCAATCTTCCACTTCTCAGGTTCAAGCCATTCTCCTGCCTCAGCCTCCTGAATAATCCCAGTGGGTTACAGGTGCACACCACCACACCCAGCTAATTTTTGTGTAGAGACAGGGGTTTCACTATGTTGGCCAGAATGGTCTCGATCTCCTGACCTCATGATCTGCCTGCCTCAGCCTCCCAAACTGCTGGGATTACAGGCATGAGCCACCACTCCCAGCCCCATTTTTTAGGTATTTGATTTTTTGAGTTGTAGGAATTCTTCATATATTCTGGTTATTAACCTCTTATCAAATATATAATTTGTAAATATTTTCTCCTATCCCATAGGTTGCCTTTTCACTCTGTTGATTGTCCTTTGATGAACAAACATTTTTAAGTCTGATGTAATTCCATATTTTTTCTTTTGCTGCCCATACTTTGTGTCATATCTAAGAAATCATTGCCAAATCCAATATTGTGAAACTTTCCCCCTGTGTTTTCATCTAGTTTTACAGTTGTCAGTCTTACATTTAGGTCTTTGAGTTTTTTAATATATAAGGGTCCAACTTCATTCTTTTGCATGTGTGTATCCAGTTTTCCTAGCATCGTTTGTTAAAGAGACTGTCCTGTCCCTACTGAGTGGTCTTGGTACCTTTGCTAAAGATCATTTGGCCATATATGTGAGAATTTATTTCTGGACCTTATTCCATTGGCCTATATGTTTGACTTTGTGCCAGTTCCACATTATTTTGATTACTGTTGGTTTGCAATATGTTTTGACATCAGGGAGTGTGAGACCTCCAACTTTGTTCTTTTTCAAGATTGTTTTGGCTATTCAGGGTCTGCTGAAGATTCTAGATGATTTTTAGCATGGAATTCTCTACTTCTGTGAAAAATGCCATTGGGATTTTGATAGAGATTGCATTGAATCTACAGGTCACTCTGGGTGACCATGAGATGTCTTTCCATTTATTTGTGTCTTTAATTTTTTTTTTTTTTTGAGACGGAGTCTCGCTCTGTCACCCAGGCTGGAGTGCTGTGGCTGGATCTCAGCTCACTGCAAGCTCCGCCTCCCGGGTTCACGCCATTCTCCTGCCTCAGCCTCCTCGGTAGCTGGGACCACAGGCGCCCACCACCTCACCCGGCTAGTTTTTTTTGTAGTTTTTAGTAGAGACGGGGTTTCACCGTGTTAGCCAGGATGGTCTCGATCTCCTGACCTCGTGATCCGCCCGTCTCGGCCTCCCAAAGTGCTGGGATTACAGGCTTGAGCCACTGAGCCCGGCCGTGTCTTTAATTTCTTAGTAATGCTTGCAGGGGTCCCCAACCCATGGACCAGTAGTGGTCTGTGGCCTGTTAGGAACTGACTGCACAGCAGGAGGTAAGTTGTGGGCAAGCAAGCATTACTGCCTGAGCTCTGCCTCCTGTCTGATCAGCTGCAGCATTGGATTTTCATAGGCGCTTGACCCTATTGTGAACTGTGCATGTGAGGGATGTGGGTTGTGCACTCCTTGTAAGAATCTAATACTCAATGATCTGAGGTGGAACAGTTTTATCCTGAAACCATCCCCCACTGCACTGTCCACCCTGGGTCCATGGAAAAACTGTCTTCCATGAAACCAGTCCCTGGTGCCAAAAAGGTTGGGGACTGCTGCCTTACAGTTTTCAATGTGTAAGTCTTTTGTCTTAAAGTCTGTTCAGGCTGCTGTAACAAAATACCTTAGACTGGGTAATTTATAGGTAACAGAAATTTATTGCTCACCAGTTTTGGAGGCTGGAAAGTCCAATATCAAGGATTTGGTGCCTAGTGAGTGTCTTCTTCCTCACAGATGGCACACTCGAGCTCTGTCCTCACATGGTGGAAGGGGAGCTTCCCAGACCTCTATTAAAGGGCACTAATCCCATTCATGAGGGAAGAGCCCTCTTGACCTTATCACCTCCCAAAGGCCTACTTCTTAATACCACCACATTGAGGATTACATTTCAACATACAACATACATCAACATACAAATGTGGGGGGAGACACATTCACACCATCGCATATCTCCTTGGTTAAGTTTATTCCTGAGTATTTTATTCTTTTTGATGCTATTGTAAATGGAATTGTTTAATTTTTTTGGATCATTCATTGCTACTGTATAGAAATACGACTGATTTTGTATCCTGCAGCTTTGCTGAATTTATGCTTCCGCTTGATCACACTATCCTCTGCTAGGGAAGAGCTAAGGTGAGCAAAATCCCCAACTTTCCTAGCCTTTAGGTGCAGCCTTTTCCTGGCTTTGCATTTGCCTTAGTGCTGCAGTTTCCCAGTTGGTTTCTAGAGTTCTCACAAAGATATTCTGGCCCATATATTGTTAACTTAGTGTCTCTGGGAGAATGAGGACATGGAATTCCCAAGTCCATCATCTTGCTGACATTACTCCCATCTACTAGCATTAGCAAAAAAACTAGTATGATTCGTATATATTTACATATACAAATATGCTAATAAAATTTGATTCATATGATATTCACATATATGAATATGCTAATAAAATTTCAGAGTATATTGATAAAAAATGCTTATCCAACAAGTTTTACTTACCTACTTACCTCCCGGTGGTCTGTAATAAAATCAACCTCATTCTTAGAGATGATTAAGTTTGGCTTAATACAAAATTTTCCCAAATATGGCCAAAAAAACTCAGATTTTAACTCTTGAATCCTGGGAACCTCAACCAGAAATTTTCTCGTGATTATTGTAGAAAAAAATTTTCCTCTGGTTGGGGAAGGTTTTGATATCCCCAGTGTAATGTACCTTCCCTAATTATTTTGAAAACTACTATAGTAACATTAGAAATCCTGTGTTTAGTTTTGAGAAAACACTCAAACAGGAAGCACCTGTTAAATGGGAGGCATTGAAACATTAGCTTTGTATCACATGCACTTTTATTACTTTAGGTAACATATTTTTTAACTCATTGAAATTTTGATTTCAATTTCTAAGTGATTATAAGTTCCAGTGGACTAAATGCATTCTAGTTGATCTTGTTTTGTGATCACTCTACTGCTGATTAGAATCTCTACTAGAAATTTTGTTTTTTCAAGAGGAGGAACAAAGAGCAGAAACGGGATAAGTAAAATTTTAACTATCTTCTTAGGTTCAATTGTATTGCTATAGTGAGAGAACTCCATAGCAGGCAGAAGAGGACAAAGGCGTGATGCATATTCGATGAGTAATGCACTTATAAGTTTCTTTAAATATAAAACATATTGAAGATAATACTCTATTTCTAGCTAAGGTTATAGTCTTGTCTTTTCACAAGAGTAAATATCCTTGACGACAGGTACCACCTCTATTCAAAATTGATTGCTCCCAACCCTCACTTCCACACTACCCCATACATTTGGAGGCAGGCACTAGATTGAGCTCAATAAATGTTTTGAGGAGTAACAGAGTTACCACAACAGCTTCAGTTAAACTTAGAGCTATTTCTACTTGTCTGATAAAGTGTCATTTTTTGTTCTGCAGTCTCTCCCTAATGAATCCTTCTTTCTAGTAATTCTTAACGTTCTATTGGAACTCTAAAACAGTTCAAAAGAGAGCAGGCATAGAGCCATACCAGTCATTTCCAAGATAAAAATGGTCTTACATAAGATTCTAAAGAAAGTCCACTCTTTGTATCTTTCAAAATGGCTTCAAGTGTTTTGCCATTTAAAAGTAGTCTCATCTGATTACAGCATTATTTAATTGGCTTATGAAAGTAGGTAGAAACTCAAAATTATTACTAATAGTGAAGTCATGACTTTTTAAGAGATTGAGACAGCACATAAAATTGGAGAAAATTCTTCTTTATTGAAAATACCAGTAATACTGACAGACTTCAAAAGCAATTCACGCTTCCAGAATACAAAGTACTTAATACATATTTTCAAACCTGTTTGCATTTCAAACAAAGTTAGCGTTTTTGTAAATCAAATGTGATAACCCGACTAAAAATGTTTTCCAGCTTTATTATTTAAGGAGCTGCACAACCTTTAAAGGGGGGACCAGGAGGCAGGCAGAGACATAGAATGCACCCAGGACTGCGCAGCAGTCTACAGCAACATATCCCACAACTTCGATGCTGGAAACACAACTACTGCACAAGACAGCTGCCCTCCAGTGTCAGGATCCTGTGAAACAGCATATCAAAAGATCGCCAGCTTCTTGTAATTTACACACTTTCATTTAGGATTGCTTTTTGAAGAAAATCTTTAAGAATGCCATTGTAATTTAATATCCAGAACCCTGAATTTAAAAAACTAATGAAAGAAATTAACTGTTACCATCAAAATGGTTGTTGCTGAGCTGTGTGAGTAGGAATTCTATGCTTTTTTAGATGCAAGAAAATTAACACATAATGCAAGTTTAATTTGAAATCACACAAGTTATGTATGTAGGCTCAGATAGTAGCAATGTTCACTTTTATTACTAATAGCTTAACTGAAACAGCCATCTATTCATTCCTCCAGCAGGAATAGCAGCACCAAGATCTTCTAAAATTCTTTACATATAAAGCTTAAGTCATTATCCAAGTCCCATCTTTGCATGCTCCAATTCTTGTTATCTTATTTAACATAAAAGCAACAGGATTTGGAGAGTTACTATTTGCTGTATTAAAACAGTTACACAGCATCTTGTACTGTCAAAAAGCAAAATACTTGAGTGGCAGCCTGTCTTCACAGCTCTAAACTTGAAGCTGCCAAACAGTCACTGCTTGTGCCAGCAGTGGGTTTTCCACAGAAAAATAGCAGAAACTAAAGGAATCATGGCACAATGGATTTCTGAATTATTTTGTCTACCATTGGTCCTGGGGTTTAGTACCTTCCCCTTGTAGACTGTATCTGCTGATCATTCCAGAATCATCTTTAATGAAGGAAAGGCATCAAGTCATATAGCGGGTAATGGCTCTAAGAGCATAAAGGAGTTCTGCTTGCATCCTAGCTTCTATAAGAAGCAGATTAACATGAACCTGAATATAAAATACAACATCATATAAGGAAGGGTTACAAACATTCACAATCAGTTTTTCAGTGAATCTAATGAACACATAAAATAAGTACACGTCCTACACTTCCTATGTAGTACAGAATAACTTATCCTTGGGTTTGTTGAACAGATTATCAATTTCTCAAAACAGCTGTCTTTTTTTTTTTTTTTTTTTTTCTGATACACAGTTTCACTCTTTCCCAGGCTCGAGTGCACTGGCATGATCTTGGCTCACTGCAACCTCCACATCCTGGGTTCAGGCAATTCTCATGCCTCAGCCTCCCAAGTAGCTGGGACTACAGGCGCATGCCACCATGCCCAACTAATTTTTTGGTATTTTTAGTATCACCATGTTGGACAGGCTGGTCTTGAACTCCTGAGCTGAAGTGATCTGCCTGCCTTGGCCTCCCAAAGTGCTGGGATTATAGATGTGAGCCACCATGCCCGCCCTAACATTCTTTTTGGATAGATGGTTTGAGCTTTCATTTATATTTTACCATATTTCCTGGAGGTTTGTTACATGTCAAAAAATCTAAACACTGTTTTATCAGAATAACAACTTCCCCTGCCAAATCATTATTCAGTAATTTCTATAAAGATGTTTCAAAGAGAACAGACACTTCTACATATACACAGCTTTTATAAAACAGTCTTTCTTCTACATGCTTACAGCCATGCCAGCACTTCTGAAGATGGGCCAGCCCACCTGTGCTCCCTATCTTTATTCTTTTACTCTATCACCATAATGAAGTTCCCTTCTGAAGGGGTACCTGAGACAGCTGTCCTGGAATGTTCTTCTTTGGGTTGGGAGGGGTGATGGAAAGGGTTTCAGACCAATTAGGTTAGGTGAAGGAGACTACGAATCATTGCTAAGTTACAGAGTAAACAAGCCACAATAGGCACATACCTTCTCAGAGTGCTTGAATTGCCTCCAGAAGCTTTCATACATTCTTTTGGTAACCTTTTCAGGAGTACAAACAACAGTTTTGATATAAACTTTAAAGCTACGATCCAATAGCTGGTTAATTTCACCATAGTCATAATCATCGTATCTGTTGAAAGACATAAGGAGAATTATGATATTTTCAGTGTATAACCTGTTTTCATGTTACAAAAGTATACACATCAATAATTAATGCTGTATTTTTTCCCTCTTTGTGTAGGCAGCTGTCCCCAAAAATGATAGAGCTTTACAACTGCAGGTGGATGAGTGAGTATAAAGGGATAAGAAACAGAGTACTTAGGGAGAGTCACAGAACATTTTCTACTACCCAAGTAAATCATTCCTGAAAGCTGACAATATTAACGTAGCACTGGGTACCAAGCAGTAGTATACATCTGCAATCATGAATATGCAACCACACTGAGGAACAAACTATTATTGAGATGGAGTCTTGCCCTGTCGCCCAGGCTGGAGTGCAGTGGTGCTATCTTGGCTTACTGCAACTTCCGCTTCCTGGGTTCAAGCGATTTTCTCACCTCAGCCTCCTGAGAAGCTAGGATTACAGGTGTGTGCCACCATGCCCAGCTAATTTTTGTATTTTTAGTAGAGACAGGGTATCACCATATTGGCCAGGCTAGTCTAAAACTCCTGACCTCAAGTGATCCGCCCGCCTTGGCTTCCCAAAGTACTGGGATTATGGGCGTGACCCACTGCGCCTGGCTGAACAAATTCTGAAAACAGATTTTGAGTATTATCAAAATTAAACAAAATAATTATGTTTGTTATTGGTACTAGTACATTCTCTATATATACATATAGAGAAATTCACTTGTGTAAATAAAAATAATTAGAATTACTTTACTCATGTTTCTAGGAGTTTCTGGGGTCAAATGAGAAAAAAGGCAGGGGCTGCAGGGAGAAGGATGGTCTGTACTTAGGGGAGCCTATCCTGCTTTAAGCCAAGATGGCTGCATGTACCAGTTGTCTGCTTTGCTGCACTGGGTAATGGATTCCTGATGACATAGGTACTGAAGTCTCCTATTGAGTTTTCAGTGGAAAGGGGAGAAAGGTCTTGCAAAGCTGGTTCTACAACCATTCAGGAGGCTAAAGTCAATAGTCTGGCTACTGATTAGTGGGAAATTAGTTTAAAGTTGGTCAGATGTACCTCAAATGCCAGATCGGTTTAGAGTAGATTAACTAGGGTTTGTAGGTTTTGACCAGACTCTCTAATAAAATGAATAGAAAGCCTGATTTTACAGCAAAAATAGTTAACTAGTAAGCACTGTAGCTCGGAGTTTGTGTGCATGTGTGAGAAGGTGGTATACGATGACTGCATTTTCATTATAACATAATAAAAACCTAACAGCAAGGACATGAAAGTTTTGCATTTTGATTAGGTATTATGAGAGCAAATAATCCTCAGAGGGAGCCTAAGAACAGCCAGAGGGGCAATATAAGGGTACTAATTTCCAAGGAGGTAGAAACATAAATGTATCAGGAGACAGATGATATGAAGAGAAAAGATACTAAAGGTGTTCAGTGACAAACTTTGTTCTAGGACCAGCTTGCTTGTCCTCCCTTTCCTGGAGGCAGCTGTCATTCAACTCTTGTCAAATTCCCTAACTCTCCCTCCTGCCTAGCTAGGAAAGAGGAGAAAAAACTAGGTTGCAATAAAGTGGTTCTTTGAAGCATAAATAGCATAAAAATAAGTTAGAGGGGAGGGGATGGGTTTTGATTATGTGTGTGTCCATGTGCACATGCACTCCAAGCACTTGAATAATTTGGCCCAGAGGAAAACATCTCTTTATAAACACAGAAAGACTAACCTTATTCCAAACATGCAGTGAATATAGTTCCAAATTGCCCGCCTAAGCATTGAGGTATCAACATCTTTGTGCATTGCCATTGTATTATAAGTAAGATTGTAGGCAATGTGAAATTTTTCATCAATCAACTGTCCCACATCTGGATAAAGGCGATTTACCAAAGAATAACCATGATCTTCCCAGCAATAGTCCTAAATACAGGGAATAGAACAAATGTGAATAATTAAAATGTGGTCAAGTACAGTTCTGTATCTACAGCTCTGTAGTATGGTAAAAATGATTGTCATTTGGCTGACCAACTAACTGGCTTTCATCCCTAACTCCCAGCTTCTTGCACTCCAATCTTTTTTCAATTTCTATACTGCAACATGCAAAAGGTTGTGTTTTATAACTCAGTGAGTTTAAAAACTAATAGTCTCATCTCAAAAAAAAAAACTAGTAGTCTCCTCCCCTTACACATCGGCCTTTCTCTCTTTCATTCTCTCTCCACTCAGCCCCCAGATGTGACCATCTTGGGAGTCCCCTCTCCTTTTCCATTGCTGCAGCCATTCAAATAATGAGTAAGTGTGTTTTAAGAGACAAGGTCTCACTCTGTTGCCCAGGCTGGAGTGCAATGGTGTGATCACAGCTCACTGCAGCCTCCAACTCCTGGGATCAAACGATCCTCCCTGCCTTAGCCTCCTGAGTAACTGGAACTACAGGCACAGGCCACCTTGCTTGGATACTGTTTAAAATTATTTGTAGAGGTAGGGTCTTGTTTGGCTGCCCATGCTAGTCTTGAATGCTTGGCCTCAGTGATTTTCCCATCTTGGTCTCTCAAAGTGCTGGGATTACACGTGGGAGCCACCAGATCTGGCCAAATTTTGTGAATTTTTAATTCAACACATCCATCACCCATTCCTTCTCCTACCCCCACTTCTGCCTTTTAGCCCTATTAACTGAGTCTCCTAATTAGTTTTCCTATATTAAATCTCCTTGCCTCCTTTCTTTCTACCTGAAACAAGACTTAATAAGCCCCTACTTCTTTGTTGCTTTCCTAAAAACACCTCTTTGATATTATGCCATCACTCTGGTCAAAGCCTACAAACCCCACATAATCTACTGTAAACTGCTTTCGCATGTAAGGCACACCTAACCAATTTTAAACATACACCACTAATCAGAAGTAGGAATCTTTAGCTTGAAGCTCACAGCAGCCAGCCAATCTCTTTGTAATTCCTTCCTTCGCTCTATCCCTCAACCTAAAGCTTAATTATTGTCTGTTCTCTTCTACTTACAATACCCTTTTTACCATCCAAATTCTTCAAATCCTAATGTCTCTCCATAAAATTTCCAGCCCACATGATGTCTTCAATTTCTAATCTATTGTATAATTATTCTATAACTCTTCCTTGTGCCTAAATTTTGTCCCTTAGTTTATTTTTATTTTTTGAGACAGGATCCCACTCTATCACCCAGGCTGGAGTGCAGTGGCTCCATCAGGGCTCACCGCAGCCTCAACCTTCCAGGCTCAAGTGATCTTCCCACCTCAGCCTCCTAAGTAGATGGGACCACAGGTACATGCCACCACACCTGGCTAATTTTATTTTATTTTATTTTTGTGTGGACACAAGGTTTCCCCTTGTTGGCCAGGCTGGTCTTGGAATGCCTCGGCTCAGGCAATCCACCTGCCTCAGCCTCCCAAGGTGCTGGGATTACAGGTGGGAGCCAGTATGAGGCCCGTTAGTTTCTTGAGCAAAGAAACAAAATCTTATGGTTCTCAAATATTTTCATAATTCTGGTAAAATAGTTATTATTTAACACTGGCCCCTAACAATATTTGGGAATGCTGGGAGTATCAACTCATCTGAATTAAATACTTACACAATAAAAATTTTAAGATACACATACACTGAAACTACAGTATGATTCCATGGATGGATTAGAAACAGTTTTTCAGCTTTTATTCTGAAACAAGAAGAGATACTGCCTGCAAAGCACTTAGCATAGTTCTTAAATCTAAGTGGCTCTTTTGTATTTTAAGTCAGACTGAGATGTTTCTAGTCAATCATGTGCATACAAGTTGCAATTTTACCTGGACACGAAATGTTGGAACATGCATCCCATGTCTAGAGAAATCTTTATAGCCATAACTAGTATCCTCAAAATGACGAGATACATCTCTTGCTGGTGTAACTTCATCATCATCTGGGGAAAAAGACCATTGAAAGGTTTTTAAAAATAGGATGCTAGTTAAAATTGACTTTACCCAAAGCAAGTAAAAATGGCATAACCCTTTCTCTGTTACTGAGTAACCAATATCAACCAAAATAGTCTTACAATTATACAAAGTAGTTTACTTGCTAGTAAATAGAATGTAGTTAAAGGAGATTCTCTGTTATAAAATGAAAACTCATAGTCGAATTCTCTGCCTTTTTATGCCTCTTTTCATAGACCCGTCTTCTCTCTCCTCCCATTCCAATTATAGTATTTTTATTAGACTTCTACTTATTTTCAAAGTTATGAACCATACTTTTGGATTTAATTTTTTTTTTTTTTTTTTTTTTTTTTTTTTTTTTTTGAGACGGAGTTTCTCGCCTGTTCGCCAGGGCTGGAGTGCAGTTGGCCGGGAATTTCTTTCAGCTCCAACTGCCAAGCTCCGCCTCCCGGGTTTACGCCATTCTCCTGCCCTCAGGCCCTCCGAAGTAGCTTGGGACTAACAGGCGCCCACCACCCTCGGCCCGGCTTAGTTTTTTTTGCATTTTTAAGTTAGAAGCGGGGTTTTTCACCGTGTAAGCCAGGATGGGTCTCGATCTCCTTGACCTCGTGGTCCGCCCGTCTCGGCCTCCCAAAAGTGCTGGGATTACAGGCTTGAGCCACCGCGCCTGGCCACTTTTGGATAATTTTAAGATAACTATAAAATCAGCTATGCTTCAAAATTTAGCATTTAGATTATTTTTGTTGAATATTAATGACATATAATATGTAACATGATCAAAGAAAGAAATCCCATGAGTTAACATTTTTACAGTGCTGCCTGCACTGTGCCTAAGACTTTCTGAACTATCATCATGTTTAGGAGTTGATGAGATTATAGTTTCATGTAAGTGTAGCATTAGATGACAACTCTACATCTTTAGGCATGGAAACAAAAATTTTTCCTGGAAGAAAAACAAGCTAACGTCCAACCTCCATTTAAACAAATTTGATTGTTTCTTTGCTATTAAGAAGCTTGGTGCTCTTTCTCCCACTCTATTATTGTCAAAATACATCTGGAGACATTTTATAAACTGTTTCTCCTTTAAATTACCTGGTTTATATATTGTCTCCTGTAGCCTGCATATAGATAAAGGTTAAACATAGAGGATTTAGGTTGTTGTTGGTTAATAAATATCTCCTTTTCACAAATGATACTTTTTGTTGTTGTTTTTTGTTTTTTTAGAGACGAGAGTCTTGCTATGTTGCCCAAACTAGTCTGGAATGACTGGCTTCAAGGCGATCCTCCCACCTCAGCTTCTTGAGTGGCTGGTACCACAGGTACAAACTACCATGCCCCCAAAAAATCACAGAATTTTAATGCTGGAAGCAGTCTTGGGACTATTTCCTCATGTTAAAGAAGAGAAGCATGGGCAATATAGCAAGACTTCCATCTCTACAAAAAAAATTTAAAAATTAACTAGGCGTGGTGGCATATGTTTGTAGTCCTAGCTACTCAGGAAGCTGAGGCAGGATGATCGCTTGAGCCTAGGAGCTACAGTCATGCCACTGCACTCCAGCCTGGCAACAAAGCAAGATGCTGTTTCTTAAAAAAAAAAAAAAAAAAAAAAAAAAAAAAAAGAGAGAGAGAAAAAAGAAGGCACTCATATGTTAAGTGACTTAGCCAAGTTCACAAAGGTTATCAGAAGTAATTTTAGTACCAGTCCTCCCTCTTAGTCTAGGCTGTTTTCACTTATGGCCTTTTCTTAGTTGCTTGCTTTAAGAATTATTTATAAATAGGAATATCTATGCAATACCCTCTCTAAAAGGAAGGACATATTTAGATTGATGCTTTAAAAGTCATTTAAATTCCTTAAACAAAAAGTTGAGTTTGCAATAATTATATTGACTATGCAATGGTTGTTCTTACCTGAAGAGAAGACAAACATGCTCTCTCTTTTTTCTATTTCAAAACGTGAAGCCATCTCTTCCTGACTTGCCTCTTCTTCATCTCGACATTCCTGTAACTGCCTCATCTTTTCCATGAGGGCTTCAACCTCAAAGAAAGAATCACTCACCTGAAGAAAAAGTACAATTAATGTTACACGTGGCAGACACAGAATATATATGAATTATCTTTTAAGTCTGTCTCATAAGAATTTATATCTTTTATTTCTTTTTTTGAGACAAAGAGTCTTGCTCCATCGCCCAAGCTGGAGTGCAGTGGTGAGATCTCTGCTCACTGCAAGCTCCGCCTCCCGGGTTTATGCCATTCTCCTGCCTCAGCCTCCTGAGTAGCTGGGACTACAGGTGCCTGCGGCCATGCCCGGCTAATTTTTTGTGTTTTTTAGTAGAGATGGGGTTTCACTGTGTTAGCCAGGATGGTCTCGATCTCCTGACCTTGTGATCTGCCCGCCTCAGCCTCCCAAAGTGCTGGGACTACAGGTGTGAGCCACCGTGCCTGGCCAGAATTTATGTCTTAATAGAATATAGGGAAAATATTCTTATAATTTTAATGTACATTAATGAATAAAAAACTATTTTGGCCTATTAGGAATATAGACATGCAGATTTTAAAATATAAAAAAAACATGATTTTAAGAACACATTCTAATGCTTTTACCTTACAAGATTAGCAATAATGTCATTACTATTTATGCTGTTTTAAAAACTAAACACTGCTTGTCAATTTAAAACAACTGCATAAGTTAACTTCTACTTGCTTAATCTTTAAATAAATAAGATACACAAAGTATAAGTGACTTTGCATCAACTGTGTACACTGGACATACATATTGTCAATGTGTCTGTCATCTTTAATAGCTCTATTTATACAATTTACCAATTAAACATGAAAGATGTCTTTACATGGCTAGAGTTGGCCACCTGACCTCTGCAATGGATCTGGCAGCTGTCACTTGCTGGGATGACTAGAGCAGTGTCACACATAGAGTAATGGGTCTGACAAAGGACTGGCCAAGTTGTTTTGCACTAGTCAAACCAGTTATACTTCTATACCCTGCTGCATTCTTGCCACAAAAGCTAGATCAAATCTATACAATTTATATCTTTCTTATAAATAAAATGAATATATTAAGAAGTCTGGGTTGGGCTAGTGGCTCATGCCTGTAATCCCAGCATTTTGGGAGACCAAGGCAGGAGAAATCACTTGAGCCCAGGAGGAGTTCAAGGCTGCAGTGAGCTGTGATTGTGCCACTGTACTCCAGCCTGGACAACAGAGAGAGACTTTGTCTCAAAAAGGAAAAACAAACAAAAAAAAGTCTTAATCTCAAATCTCAATGTATATATACAAAATTAATGTTTCCCCTTTTATGAAATGATTTTGCCAGGAATGTTTTTAAGACCTCTATCTCCCATTCTTCCTGGCTTCCACCCATTGATCCTTCAGGTAGCAGCTTACAACCTTCTAAACACTATCATTTACCCCACTATCAAATTAGATTCTAACACAACCCTCTCCTCTTTCCTTCAGAGGACCAATCATAATTTATAATTGTTATTTGCATGATATTGATTTAATGCTGGCTCCCTTCCCAGACCGAACCTTCATAAAGGTAGGAGATCTGTTTGGTTTACTTGTATATATCCCAAGCCTAGCATAGTACCTGGTACATAGTAGATATTCAAGAAATACTTGTTGGAGAATGACTGTCAGGATAATTCTACATTAAGAGACAATCTATATCACATGTGCTTTACATTTTTCTTTTGATCCAAACAGTTATGCTGAAATGCTCAGTATTAAGCCCCTTCTCTAAGACTTTCACGATGGGAAGTGTTTCTGCGATGGTACTGAAGATTCTTCTGGTGCATGCATGCATTTTCCCCCTAATTATTCCTGACACATGGTCAGTAACCAAATAAAAAATGAGCTGAAAAGGATTAGGTTTCATGATAGGATGACTCAAAGTTTAAAAAAGGTCTCCATCAACTCACATTATCTCTCACTAATTTATTTTGTTTACCCATTCTCCTCCTAAAGAGCCCAAATTGTAAGTATTCTTAGGAAAGATAATTCTTGATATTATATTGAAATAAGAGGGAAATGAAACAAAGTAGGTTTCTTTGTTCCTTGACTGATCTGCCAAAGTTGTTAGGATTTAAAAAATTACGGCATTTCATTTTAATATTAAAATGTTAAAACTGTGTAAGAATTTTTTTTTTCCCTTTATAAATTACCCAGTCTTGGGTATGTCTTTATTAGCAGCATGAGAACAGAATAATACACCAATACTTAGAAGCAACCAATGTGTCCTTCAGTAGCTACTGGAATAAAGAAACATTGGTACATCCAGAAAATAAAAAATTATTCAGTGCTAAAAAGAAACTAGGTATCAAGCCATGAACAGACATGGAAGAAGTTTAAATGCATATTACTAAGTGAAAGAAGCCAATCTGAAAAGGCTACATACTGTATGATTCCAACTATATAACATTCTGGAAAAGGCAAAACTATGGAGACAGTAAAAAAAGAAGTAAGTAGTTGCCAGGGTTGGGAGGGATGGAAAATTCTTGTTTGTTTGTTACCATTTGTATCTGAAGAGCTATGTCAGATACTGGATATGTACCTAAAAAACAAGCCATATCAGCTCACTGTCAGGTGTCATCAGTGTGGGCCATAAACCTTCTAAAAGTATCCAACTTACCTGGGAATAGGAAGCTTATCTATTAGAGAAATAAAAATCATCTTCTTTCACTCTTCACTCTTTTAATAGAAGGAGAACTAGAAACAATCAAGTACTTTTTTCTTTAGCCTTGTACTAAATGATTGGTAGCACGGACAAGAATCCATCTCCTAGCATTCTAGCAACTGAATACTCTCTCTTGGATCCTCTTCTGACTGCCAAGCTTTGATAAATAATCAGTGGCCATATGCAGGTCTATAACATGAATCTAGGCAGCTCAAAGGATGGTGAAACTGATGGTCTTTGGCAGTGTCAGGACAGTGCTATGATCAACCTTGGGAAAATTATTCTTTCTTGTGCTAATTTCACCATATGTAAATGCTACCTCTTATTTAGCACCTCACAAATGCTCAGTGTTGTACTTGGCATTTTACTTCTTTAGAGACGTTTCATTTAAACCTCACAATAACTTTGTGTTTTACTTTTATTTAGAGATGAAATAACTGAGATTCAATAACTTGCCTGAAGTCAAATATGTAAGTTAAAGGCAATTCAACCTGTCAAATATATTTCAAAGGGATAACTCAGAAAATGCATGCAAAGCATTCAGATGGCTGTGGTACTGCTTCTAAAATTTATTTTTGAAGCATAAAATAAACACCTGCTTTTTTGCTACAGCAAAAGAATGCAGGAGGGGATTCTGATTCATCATATATAGGAATTAAAAGTTGCTTATAGAAAACTGAACTTGCTCTGTTTCAAAGGAGTAACAAACTGAGAATATATAAAAGCCAGGAAGATAAGGAATAGAGGTGAAAGCATTTTAACACATTTACATTCACCTGATATCACCTTCTATATTGGTGCAAAGTTAAACATGAAAAAAAGTATTTTAAAGAGAGAAATTTCCAGATCAAAGTTGATTAAATCTTCTGAAAGATAAAAAATTAAGAAGTCAGACTGTTTATTTTGTGCAAAAGAGAAGAATGTGATTGGCACAAAAAGTCTTCACCACCAGGCCACACTATTTTCAGCCTTCCCTCATGTCACTGTAGTAGCCAGTCAATATTATTTGGCTCTGATGGGACACATGCTATTGGCTCCTGATCCTAAAATTATCTAAGTGTAAACTCCTAGAGGGTCTTAGAGTCTTGTACATCACTTTTGTGTAATTTTGTATATCACCTAGACTAGTGATGAGCATGTGAGGCAGTCAATAAAACCTTACTGAATGAATTGATATAGGGGCCCAATATCACCACAGTCTTAACAGGGTGGGTTTTTCTAAGAAGCCAACTGAAGAAATAATATAACAGCAATTATTGTGATTAGTTTTATGACAATCTCATGACAAATAATACTTACAGAAACATTTTCTGCTGAGTTGACCGGCATCTCATCCACACTGTGATTGCCATTTGTAATGTCACAGATGCAGTAGTTGCTAACAGAAGGAGGTCTGAATGTGTGGCCACCATCACAATGAATTTCTGGACTGATTCCACAGCCAAATGTGAACGAGGCAAGAGAATGATAGTGTGTGAGTAAAACTACTGCATGTACCAGTTCCGCAAGGGACCAGCTGTGCTCTTCAGCTTTTAAAAGTCCCTTAGGGGGGAAAAAAAATATATTTTGTAGTGGGGTGTGGTAAAAGTATACAGTTCATTTCAGTATTTAATTTATTGAAAACAGATACCATACAAAGTCTAGTATAAAATTATCATTTGAAATATGTAGAACCCAGAATTTGCTAGTTTTTATGAATATGCATTCACAAATACAACTTAACATAATCTGTTAAGACATTCACTATTATTTTGATTTTCTGAAATATTGACTTAAAATATAAGAGAATGCATTTTGCTTAAAAGTGGTTGCTGTATTTCAGATGCTGGATTATGAATGAATTACTGTGTTGTTAGTTCAAAATCTCAAAGCAAATGTAATAAATTTGTGTTTATAAGTAGAAGCTGCTGTTTGAAATACCTGTGCTTTATTATAAGGCCTCCTCAAGGAATTTTTAAGATAGTGGCTTGAACAACTTGATTAAATACTCCTAACTCATCAAAAAGTTATACATAAATTCTATAATTCTTCTATTCAATTCTGTCACTTCTGCTTCATTATCTATTTTGTAATCTTGTATAATTTTTCCTTGACAATATATAATAGGCATTGTATTTAATATATTCAAATCTTATCTTCTTGATAATAATTCTTATAATTATCTAATATGTATCTTATTCTATAAAATAGATAAGACAAAAGCATGCATCCTTTAAAGGAATTTATAGTGCATGCTTAGACTTTTTAGAGAACATCAATCTACTTATTACATCTATTACCTCTATTAATAGAATAGAACCAGAACAAACTAGTTTAACATGGCATTTCTTTACAGACATAACATAATGATGCGTAACAATGAGGATGGCCGACTTCACCACTTACTCAGAATGGCTGCAAATCCAACACTGACACCAGTGCTGGCAAGATTGTGGGCCAACAGGAATGCTGCTTTCACTGCTGGTCGCGAACGCAAACCGATACCACTTTGCGGAGACCCGTGTTCGACGGCTCCTTCTTACATGACGGTCAAACGTCACTGGCTTGCGCCCTGAGCCCGTCCGATATTACCCACAAATTGCACCACTCCTAGTTATTTACGCGCCCTAAATGAGGTGAAAACTTTTGTCGACCAAAAAAAAAAAAAAAAACAAAAAAAAAGAAAAAAAAAAAAACCTATACATGGAAGTGTTTATAGCGCCAGCCGGTTTATCTGTAATTGCCCAAAAACTGCGCCCGGCCCCAGCGACACCAGATTATCCTGCTCCCGACGATATGTGGAATGGGCCATGAACAAATATATGCGATATAACCATACAATAGAGAATCTATCCAGCTGAATAAAAAGAAATGAACTATTCAGTCATGAAAAAGCATGAAGCCAGCCTCTAAATGGATGCCTACTAGATGAAAGAAAGCCAGTCTGAAAATAGAGACCGCGCTACGCACTGACTTTTATATGATTCCACTGTATTGCATTCTGGAAAGGTAAACATACTGATACAGCAAAAATAAAAAAGATGAGTGACTGGCGCGGGTTGCAGGGGTTTAGGGAAGGGGAAAGGGATGAACAGGAGGCAACCCAGGCATTTTAGGAGTACGATAACCTTTCCATATGTACTGTAATGCGCCAATGCCGGTGGACATTATTGTGAATACACCATATGTGATGGTTAGGAACCATACAATGCAAAGACTGACCTAATGTGAACGTATAGAGCTTACTAGTTAATATATCAGATTACAGCCAAATGTACTACAGAAATGCTAAAGCAGAAGAAAATGCTGCCCCACCTGTGCGGAAAAGGCTCAGGGGGTAGAAAATTAGGAACTCTCTGTACTTTTCTGCACAATTTTTCTGCCCTAATCCAAAATCCTGCCTCTTAAACAAGTATGAAAGCCTCCCAAGATAGATTACCCCACTGCTTACCTCAATGTGTTCTTTGGTAATAAGCCGAAGGTCTATGGGCTAACACTTTGTTAAGTTCTCCTAAATTCTGTAGTTTTGAGGAGCATTCTCTAAACCATTGAGCCACTTTGCGGGTCCCCACCAAACATGAGGAATCATTTACATGCAAGGTTCACTAAGTAGGAGCACTGATGTCTTGCCGCCAGCCTCAGAGAAACAAAAAGCATTATTCTAATTATAAATTATTAAAACCTTGAAGTAACTACATATTCCTTCTTTATTTTACACATGCAAAAGAGCTAATGTAAGTTATATTAGTAATGTTTTTCAAATTTCCATTAAACTACAGAAATGCAGTTTTCTATATCAAATATTTTAAAATTCAAAATACAGTAAGAACCTTATAAATATTCCAAGAACAAACAAAATATCTGATAGAAGTATTTGAACTTCTATTAGACATTTTATTTATATACTTTCAGAACTTCCGATTAAGAAGAAATTTCAATTAAGGTGCCAATCATAAAATAATGGAATATTATTTACAAATTGAACAGGAAGCACCACTTATGCCAATGTGAACTATTTATAATGATGAAACAACTTTTGTTCTACTTATTTAATGAAGAATGGTTCTCAGCAATGAGAAAAGAACAAGTAGAAATACTTGTTTCTCTTTCTGTTATAATTGAGAGCATACTTATTTAAAATAGGAAAACAGAGACTATGTAACAGGAATCATATTATACATCATAATCTAAGTATTTATCCCTGTGTTTAAAGCATTAACTGTCTCTTAAAGAGATTAATAAAATAGCAAAAGAATTTTCACTGAATGTTTACAAACCATTATTCCAATGTAGTGCCGATAATGTAGGGGTAACGGCCCATCCATTTGCAGTAGATAGTGTTGAGTTTTTAAGAAACTTTCTAAATATTGTGGGTGGAAAACCATCACTAACGTAATGTTATCCAAACGGCCCAAAGCAGCAAAAGAATCTGCAAATAAAGCATGCATCTGTGCGTCTTCACTCCCCACTTGGAGGATCTGTAATGAGAGAAAAACCACGGTTACTGAAATTGTAAATTGGTGTTAAGGGAAGAAAATATACATGGGCTGTACTCTAAGTATCATTTAGAAGCAGATTAAATTTGGCTTAAGAAAGAGGGGTTACAGATTTAAACTCAACTGGTTGAAAGATACAGAAGAATAAACAGTTACATATTATATAGTAGGGGATAAACAACAAAGGCTGAACATTAAAGGCCATCTAGATAGGCTGCTTGCAGAGTTGGCCAGAATCCAGATAAAGAAGCAGATTTAGATTATCAAACTTGCAGAGCTTGCAAACACTAAAGCCTTTCTTTACAAAACTGCCTATTCTCGCTCAATTTAAGGAGAACTAAAATTAACTAATAGCATACAATCCTTACAAAAATAAAGCATAGATGCTTTTACACATATATAGAATTAAAGATCCAATCTAGCATTGATATCAGCCTGTGGAGATGGTCAAGACTAAGTAACTCAGGTTATGGGCACACCTAAACAAGATCTAAATATAAGCAGATGGAGTATCACTGGTCAAAAACCAATCTTGGCTTTACTTGATTAAATATGGGTGTTAAAAATACATCATGAAATTACTAGAAATCAACACAAGTACAACAGCTTTTTATTCCCACACATTCACTGCCAAAGCATGATTAACTGCAACCAACTCTGACTAAAACATGTTGTTGACCAACAGTTTTCAGATGCCACGATGTGGGTCATGAAAGCTCTTCCTTAAAAGCATACAGTTCACTATGTACTTTCACAAACAACATACCTCCTTTTCTGGGATGAATCTGCTTGGTCCCTGTCCTAGTGGTCGAGGAATTCTAATGCCAAGTTCCTAGAAAAGAAAATTACACCATCTCAGGCCTTTGGCAGTAAACAAAATGAACCGAGGCTAAAGGAATGGGAGGGAAAAACCACCAGTTGAACAGAGACAGGCTTGTTTTGGTGGTTTGTTTTCATGGCTGTATATACATACCAACTCTTCTGTTAGCATTGCATAGTTAACAACAGCTTATAATACCACTCTGACTAAAAACAATAAAACCTGTTTCACTAAAACCAGAGTTTTGCATAAAGTACTTGGCAGAAACTCTAGAACAGAAAGTTCAGCACATAGCAGCCAACCAACCCTGTGGATCATCAGTGATACAAAATAATACCAGTGTGTTTGTACATCTAAAACTCAACCAACCCAAATATCAATCCCTGTGTGTCGTCAGAAAATGAAAAAGCAGTACTTCCACCTAGGCGTCTTAAACTAGAAGAAGTGTAACTATTATTACATCTAAAACAACACCTCACAGAATGTAAATTTACGAAAAATAAAAACTAAATTCACAAGAGACAGCATTACAGGGCATGTTTTCTCTGTAGTTAAATAATTTTAGAGAAACTCATTTTGTTTGTAAGTTTGCCTTAAGTTTTTTTTTTATTTATAGGATGTCATCAACCTTGCCCATATTATATTTTAGAGAAGCTCAAATAATTGAAAAATAGTTTTCTGACATTTGACACAGTGACTCTAGAATCCTGTACCTTATGTGACGGTATAGTATGGTTAACAAGAACTGAAAATCTGTTAGGGTTTCCTTTCCCTCCCTCACCCTCCCCATATAGTGTGCTTACAGAAACAAAACCAAAATAATATATTTCAACTTTCTGTTGTTGTTTTGAGGTATGTCCTATCTAGTGTCATTTAAAAATTTTTTTAGAATTTATACAATTAAAGATTAACCCCTTCACTCATATATATTATATATATATAATTAAATACTCATATAATTCTACTCTCTCGTTACTGCTTTTAAAAGTTCTTCATGATATAAACCAGGTATCTGCCTTTTAAAGAAAAAAGTGGGGATGGGGTGGGGGTGGATTCACAGAGAGAAGGACATGTGGCAGCAATCCAAGAAATCAGGTCCCAGCAAATGAAAATCTTTAAAGAATAGACTTTTAAAAATTAAGCAGGAAGGACAAAAGTGAAGATAATCTTTATTAGCAGAAATCAAGATTCAAAGTAGTCTATATTTGCCAACAGAATTCATAAAATGATATTTAAATAAAATAATCTTATACTGGAGGTTGGTGATTTCTCCTTGGTTATTCCATCCTTACACTGAAGATAGTAATGCTTTAACATTATACCCTTCATTACAGGAGGCACTTAATTCACTGGTCTGGCCACGTATTTGTTTCAATTTTAATATTCTGTAATAAATGCCAGAGGACATCCCTGTTATTCAATATATAATTTTGGCACCAATAGCAGCCATTTATATACAATGATGACTCTTAGCTTTTCTAACTGCTGAATTTCTGATCCAATTACATACATTTGAAACAACACCTGTTGGATAAAACTAAGGCTAAAATTAACATTTATCCCCTCTAATTTCTTTAATCTTGAAAACTGTCTTATTTAAACAAAATGTATTTTAGGAAAATGCCTGTTTCAAGGGTTTATTACCATTTTATAACTAAGAGACTTGGGACTTTAGTATACGAAAAGGTGTCATTTCAAATGGGGAAAAATGAATTATTCAACAAATGATCTTGGGACAACTGGAGAGCCATTCAGAAAAAAAGTGAAGCTGGAACACTATAACATGCTTTACCCCACAATAAATCAGAGTTAAATATAAGAAAAAAATGAAAACTTAGAAAGAAAGCAAAAAAAAATTACAGTACTAAAAGAAAACACTCATGGAGTGCAGCAGGCCTAAGAATGCCACAAAAGCCAAAAGTCATAAAATATAAGATTGATAAATTTAATGACATAAAAAGAAAGACTTTCACATGGGGAAAATAAATATATACAAAGTCAAAAGTAAACAGAAAGCTAGGAATTATATCTGCCACTCAAATAACAAAGGGCTAAATTTTAAAGAAAGACTACTATAAATCAGTAAGAAAATCCCCAACTATCTTTTTTTTTTTTTTGAGACGGAGTCTCGCTCTGTCACCCAGGATGGAGTGCAGTGGTGTGATCTCGGCTCACTGCAGCCTCCTCCTCCTGGGTTCAAGCGATTCTCCGGTCTCCCCAGTAGCTAGGACCACAGGCATATGCTAGCACACTCGGCTAATTTTTTGTATTTTTAGTAGAGATGAGGTTTCACCATGTTAGCCAGGATGGTCTTGATCTCCTGACCTCGTGATCTGCCTGCCTCGACCTCCCAAAGTGCTGGGATTACAGGTGTGAGCCACCGCGCCCGACCAACAATCTTATTTTAAAAATGAGCAAACAACATGGACAGTTCAAGGAAAAGAAAAGAAAATGCCTGACACTCAAAGATAAAACAACTGCAAGTTAACTATGCTGAGATACCATTTTCCTCCAAAAAGATTGCTTAGGATCAAAAAGTTTGATCACAGGCTGTATTGGAGAGAGGGTAGAGAAATAGTCATTAATTGTTTGTATATTGCTGATGAGAGTGTTTTGAAGTATGAGAAAAAAGAGTATAGAGTATATATTACTACAACCTCTAGGAAGGGCAATTTGCAATACTGATCAAAATTAAAAAGTCCTATAGCCTTTGAATCAACAATTCCATCCTAAGTGTGTTAACCTACAGATGTGCTCACATTTGTGAAATGCCATATGTAAAAGGATAATCACTGCAACACTGTTTCTAATAGTACAAGGCTGAAAACAATCTCAGTGTTCATCAATAGAAGGCTGTTTCAATAAAGTTCAGCATGACCATAATAGAGTAGCATGCAGTCTTTAGAAAAGAATGAAGCACTTTTACATGAGTTGACTTTAAAAGCTCTTCAAGTTATATTATGATAATAGGGAAGGGAAGGAGAAGCAAAGTGCATAATATGTAAAATGTTATCTGTAAGCAGGAAAAAAAACCTCACCGATTCAATTTCTAGGCCTTTATCTTACAAATACATTAGCAGCATGAAAGGTAGTCATCTTTTTAAAAATGTGACCAGATTGACAGCACATAGGTTTAGAAACAAAGAGGTATACAAATTATATTATTCTGGTTTTATTTCTCTACCAAATATATAGTTTATATGCCAAATTATTATAAAACCATAGGTTTACAATTCCAAGAAGGTGGCTATGAATGCTTGAGAAACAGAATATTTCCTATATTTATGGCAAGAGTTCTATGTAATTCTTGTCTTTATAAGTCCATCCTATTGCTAAATTTAGTGAGCATATTGATAACACTGTCTCCCTTCTTCTTTAGCCTCCAAATTGAAGAGTCCTAATCTGTAAAATAGGGATGATGACAAAATAATAATACCATCAATCCCAACTACATCATATTATAAACTATAGAAAATTTTACAAATTATACAAAAGTGAGTCTTTTATTATAGATTCTAGTCTTATTTTAGGTATAAGGTCTAACAGATTTGGCTGTTTAATTTCTCAGAAGTAGCACAGGAAGAGAGGGTGGTAAAGTGGGGTTTCTAGACTGTGGCTGGTACCCTAACACTAGTCAATGATATCTGAGAACCAAATTGCCTTTTAGTTTTCTGCTTATTTCTTGAATAACATTGAAAAAGCAACTAGGGCTCATAATAATAAATAGCAATAGCAGCAGCAGCAGCTAGCACAAAGTATTTATGAGCTGAGCACTGTTTTAAATTATATTACCTGTAAACAAAGACCATGTGTCTATGATACTAAAGTTTAGAAACAGTATTTGGTGTTCTACAATATTTATGAAAAAGTCGAGTCTTACATTAATCCTTACCTTAATCTATGAAGCAGGTACTATTATTATCTCCATTTAGCATAACTAACTGATGAAAGTCCTGAGATTTTTTTTAAACTTATTTTTACTTTTTTTTAAATTATACTTTAAGTTCTAGGGTACATGTGCACTAAGTGCAGGTTTGCTACATATGTATACCTGTGCCATGTTGGTGTGCTGCACCCATCAACTTCGTCATTTACATTAGGTATATCTCCTAATGCTATCCCTCCCCCCACCCCACGACAGGCCCCGGTGTGTGATGTTCCCCACCCTGTGTCCAAGGAAAGCCCTGAGATTTGAACTCAAACATTCTGGCTTAGTCAGTACTAGTGAGTGGTGGAGATGGGGGCTGAATCCATGACATCTGGTTCTAGAGTTGGTATCTTTCATTATTACTCTTTTGAGCCTCTTTAAGACTTCTTGATACCCTGGAGATTCTTATAGATACTGCTGTTATTATACAGTAGTATTCTTGGTTTATAAAAAGTTTCCATTTTCTAGAAAACTCACTTTTGAAACACTTCTTGGTCACATGTTAAATTGGTTACAACTCTTTTCTAGTAGATGCTGATCAAAAAAGGCACTGCAGGTGTTCGATGGGGTCATCATAAGCCAAACTAAATACATTTCATAACTTCCTATTTAGGTTAATTCAATTATTCCTTCATCTGTAGCTGTAAGAAACTTAACTACAGACTTTGAACAAATTTTGGCCAATCCAGATTCTAGGAGGCAGAGCTGCCACCAACAAATGGCCTTGTTGAAAAGCAGATGTAGATACTAATCACAGCACTAACCTCACAGGCTCTATGTGAAGGTGTGGCTGGAAAACTAACATGAGAACTAACAGTCTTTTCCCCTCAACAACCTAATAACCATCTTTGAAAGAGACAACAACAGTTTCCACCATCACAATATTACTTCTGATATGTTGCCTCAGTGTATAATGCAAAACACTAATTTTCAGAGTGAAAATTCTTAGTGAATGTTGACAGTAGTACCACAGAAAGACTATGTATTTAATTGTATCATTGTATGAATCAATGTTTGTGTACTGAAAAGAACTGTTCCAGTCAGATGTTTCAAATTTGTGAGATACATTTATGCATCTATACCAATATCCTTAAGTGAAATAACGAATGACAAGTGCAAAATGAAAGCATTGTTGGCTTACAGTATCTACCCACCTGCAAAATTAGTTGAGAAGTAAAAATACACAAATAATTTGAATCATTTTGTTTTCCTCACTACACTATCACTGTTGTGATTATCACAACATTCACAGTAATTTTATTTTTTAAATTCAAAACCAGCATGTGTTTTTTGAAAACATTTCAACAAGGTAAAGATATGTTATATAAAAAGTGAAAGTTCCCATCTCACTCTCCCTTCTCTGAGAGATTGCCTAAAGCTGGGTGCTGGGCTTTTGACATTCAAAAATGTTAAATAGAAATTGAGCGATCTAGAAGTGTTAGAAAGAAATATGCCTACTATAGCAAAGTGTACTAATAATTGTTAATATTGTCATTAATACTTGAGTAATTTGAAGCAAATACTGAAAGTCCAGTACTTTTTTTTTTTTTTTTTTTTTTGCCTTCTATGAACTGCTATTTTAGAAAACACACTTACTTTAAGTTACTGCATTTGTAATACTTAGGCCATATTTGTGCCCTACACTTTGCTCAGGAGTTCCGTTTCTGGAAAGTGTTTAATTTAAAAGCATTATGGAAGCTAGCTATTTGAAAGAATTGTGTTATTCTTTTTGTAAAGTGAATAGTTTTCCTATAAAGCATTCCTTCTTAATTTATCTTCCCACATGTTGGGATGTGTTAAAAATGAAATACAACTATACAAAGTTCCCTGGTTTCCTGAACACAATCCCATAAGTGCTGTAACAATATGCAAGCCAAAATCTATTTCTTTATCTTTTAGTTTACATGGCTATCTTTAGAAATTCCAGATCTGGGCAAGAACCAGGACTCTGCACACAAACATCAGCAGAAATAACAGATCTATTCAAGCATGATGATTAGGGCTCACTTCTCAAAAAGAGAAAAGATCTATTATGACCCGCAAACAGAAACTGTAAATGTTAATTCAACACTTTCATACTGTTTTCACTTTTGGTAAAATTTCCAAAGCAATATTGTAAGAGACTTTCAAAGATTGTTTTATCATCTGTAAACAAGGAACATGTAATATGTCCATAAATGTTAAAATCTCGAAAAAATATTTAGTGCTTTACAACCTTCATGACAAAGTGTCTTCATTTAAGTTTCTATGAATATACATAGTATACTGATAATAGACTCCATTAAAGAAATTACGAAACCACGTCATTTTAATGGGCAAAGCTGCAGAGAGAAGAATTCACATTTAGATTTCTTGAACTAAGGCAATACTCTCACAGCATCTGATTTCAATTCAAATTTAAGGTTCGAGTTTTACCTAAGGTTACATTAGTAACTTTCAAATGGTTTCCTATTTGCAACCACTTAGAAAAAACACAAAATGTTACAATTAAGTACCTCTTTCTGAAGGCCAATTCAGAAAAGGGATGGCTTAATACGCAAGAGTAGACCCTGTGCATAACGTCATAGAGCTTGCAGGACACACTTATTTCAGGCAACAGCAGCTCTTCCCAGAGTCAAATTTGTTTTTTTTCTCTCTCTGTGTGTGTGTGTGTGTGTGTGTGTGTGTGTGTGTGTTTTAAGTAGGAGGCAAAGGGGGTGAATGTGGCTACATAATCTGTTTTGACAAGACGTCGAGGGGCCATATCCACAGGCTGTTTCACCCTCAGACTGAGGTCTGTTGGGTTTCTGACTTGTGGAGACTTGTCCACAGGACATTATTATTTACGCTTTGAAGACTTTCATTTACATGACCGGGGTCGCAGTCTCTCCCAGCTTAGCATCTTCTTGCCCAGGGACGACACACGGTGCGCCGGTCTCCCACCCACCGCAGGCAACCCCTTCCCCGAAGGGCGTGGGAGGGCCGGGACGCTGCTCCCCAGGCGCCCGCCCGCCCTACCTGGGGAGCGTTTTCGGATGCTGACCGGCAGCGACTGTGAAGAGGTGACGTGATCTCCGTGTTGCACAGGGCAGTTCGGCCGGGTGCTCACCCGCCCAGGTACCCAGCCGCCCGCTCAGCCCCTCGCCCAGGTACCTCGTCGTGGTCGCCGCCCCCGCCGCACTGCTTGCAGCCCAGCAGCTCAGAGACCGCCAGCGGGGCCGTGTACGCCTCGTTCGCGGCGGTGGCCAGGCGCATGTCGGCGCGGGGACGGCTGCGGACGCACGCAGGCGGCGAGCGCTGGGAAGCCGGCCGCGGCTCTGGGCTGCAGCGCCTCAGTCAGCACGGACGGCGAGGGGCGGGGCGGCGCCGACAAACAAGCCGCGCGGGCCCGCCCCGCGCCCGTCACTTCACCACCCTGGCGGCCAGGCAAGCCAATGCGGGCCCACGACTCCGCAAAGCCCCGCCCCCCCGGCGCGGAGGCGAGGAGCTGGCTGTCTGAGGCGACGAGGTGAAAAATCACCTCGGGGGCCCAGGTCCCCCACCAACTGCTAATTCTCAGGTACGGAATGGGCTCTGGAAGGCAGCGAGGTGAGCGTGGACTGTCAGGAAGGTGCAGCACGAGTCTTCGGGCTTCAGGGACAGGGGAATCTGCCTGCTACACCCCCGCTCGGCCATTTACCTAGAGCCAAACAGCAGCCAACCTCGAGACTGACCCTGACAGCACCAGGAGTAATGAAGTTCTCTGTAAATTCGATAAACTATTGAAATTTCCCTTCTTCCTTTCCCATTATGCCCAAACGACGCTGAATGGGCGGCAGAATGCAGCAACATGTACGGGACCTTGGCTTATAATCAATGCAAAATTCATTTTGGTAAGCTACGTAAAAGCTATAAATATCACTCCCCTACAGAGATAATAAACCTTGGCAGCCTATCTTTGAATTGCCTTTTTCCTCACAAGTATATTCAAAGGCTTTAAAATTTCTAGTATTCCTTCATAAGCGCCCTCCCTGGGTTATAAAGACAGAATTTCAATCTCTGAAATCGGATGAGGAACTTGGGAAAATATAGGTTACAAAGGAGAAAAACAACATTGTTGGGCCCAGAATCCAGATCCCTACGGTCCTATGTCAGTACTATTTCTTTACATAACTCTATTCTCTCTCTTTAAAATAAATAAATTCCTAAATTAGATCTCTTTTTGCATGTTTATGCTGTTTTCAAAGCTTAAGTGCTCAGGTTAAAAACAAAAAAAGTTGGAACATTCTGACAAGGAAACAAGTGGAATTCATAGCAGTAGTGATGGCCACAGAACAGGACTCATAAATGAAAATAAGTTTCAGTCTTAGAAGTGACGCTACAGTGTCTCAGTGAAGACTAAGTTACTCTTTTAGCTCTTTATCATGTTTAAAGTGGCATGTCAAAATGGTTATTTTTTATTTATCTCCTAATAATAAGATAAATGAAACATGTTCTCTATACTGCTTTTAAAAAATAGCTAAAGCACCCAAAATATTTTTTACTGGTCAAAAGAAGCAATGTTGAGTTAATGTCGATATAGAAGAAAAGGCTACAGAGGCTTCCAAACTCTCATCCACTGAGTACAGCCACAAAAATAAACAGTATGATCAAATGCCCACTCAGCTGTAAGCAAATACAAAAACAAAACAAACCCAGTACATCATCCAATTTGCAGCAATATGACATACGCTGCGAAATAAATGGGTTGTAAATGAATGACTTGGAAACATAAACGCACTTGATGTATGGGATTGTGAGCTACAAAAGCTAGTTAGGTAGAAGTATGTGAAAAATGATGACTCTGGTTCTAGAAGAGTTGAGGTATTTTATTTCTGAAGGAATCACAGTTTTAGTTGTCTAGTAGGGCATAATCTTAGTTATGACATTTGTAAAATGAGGAATGCTTATCTTTCCATTTTCTAATGAGAGGCAAGGGAAAAGCATGCATTCAGTTAAATCAAAAGTGGCTTAAAATAAGTAAATGCAAGTGAAAACTGCAAACTGCATACATACAGTAGTCTGATACTTAGTGCTTGATAAATATTTATTGAAGAAATATTTCAGATATACTGAAATTGTATAGGAAGCTCCAATTAGGATTCCCTTTTTCCCCAGATAGTTTCAAATTATTTTTTGAAACTAAAAAGAAAAGAAAAATAATTTTAATTTAATATTCTTATTTAGTGGTTTATGGAGAACCTTCAAGCCATTAAATGTCAGGATTCCTTTATGGTCTCTATAAAGACTGACCTAAATTCCTCAAAGAGTACTAATTTCTCGTTCTCTGCTGTAGAGCACTAGAGTGAATTAGTCACTCTATTCTCCAACATAAAAAGGTTGCCTCCAAATAAATTTACAGTAACCAAGAGTTCCAACAAATGTATTTTTTGAAATATTTTTCAAGACAAACTCTCACTCTGTCAGCCAGGATGAGTGCAGTGGCATTATCCTGGTTCACGTTCACTGCAGCCTTGACTTCCAGGGCTCAAGTGATCCTCCCACCTCGCCTCCTGAGTAGCTGGCACTACAGACACAGGCCACCACACCCGGCTACTTTTTAAATTTTTTTTGTAGAGATAGGGTCTCATTATGTTGTCCAGGCTGGTCTCAAATTCCTGGACTCAAGCAATTTTCCCACCTTTGCCTCCCAAAGTGCTGGGATTACAGGTGTGAGCCACCACACCCAGTCCAACAAATGTATTAATTAACCTGCAACTATCATTGTGCAGATTTAACTTTTGAAATGTTTTGTTTTAAACCACTCAATAAAAAGTATTTTCTAAGGATTTCGAAGGTAGGCCAGATGTCCTGAAGGTGCTTCTCCTCTCAACCTCTAGGGCTGAGCACATACAGGAATGCAATAAACATCTGCTGAAAAGATGAACATCCTGAACACAGAACAGTGATTACAAAGGGCTATGTTTTTGATATTTACTACAGGTTGTCAGTATAGGCCAGAGCTACCTTACAAAGTCTGCTATTTAAACATTTCATTTTGATATTTCTTTTAGGAAGAATCCTGACATTTAATCCAAGAAGTAATAGTAATTCTGAAATATTTCCTTTCTTTTAAAAAGATTTTGGTCAACTTACTGAACTGTATCAAAGTGAGGTTCATGGCCTCTACATCTGTCCTTAGCAGTAATGCACTCAACCTTATTTTTCTCAAGAGCAAGCTGATAATCTGTGTAAAAGCAGAGTAGTGTAAAATGACTTGATTTTAACAGAGAACTATGAAACATTAGGGAGTCTGCACTTGGAATGGTAGTTCAAGAAAGGCTTCCTGAAGGAAAAAAGATACCTGAGCTACAGCTTAAGAGTATTAGTAGGGAGGCCTCGGAAAGAAAATTTGGGGGAGAGTTTGGGAGAATAGACACAAAGTTCTAAGTAAAAGATCTAGCATATGCAGAGACCCAGAAAAAGGAGAGTGATCCATTAGGGAAGCAGAATACAGGAAGCTCAATGGGTCTAGAAAAGAGGGTAAGGAGAGTTAACAGAAGGAGTTTAGGTAAAAGATAAACAGTAGGCCGGGCGTGGTGGCCTAAGCCTGTAATTCCAGCACTTTGGGAGGCCAAGGCGGGCGGATCACAAGGTCAGGAGATCGAAACCATCCTGGCCAACATGGTGAAACTCCGTCTCTACTAAAAATACAAAAAAATTAGCTGGGCGTGGTGGCACGCACCTGTAGTCCCGGCTACTCAGGAGGCTGGGGCAGGAGAATTGCTTGAACCTGGGAGGCAGAGGTTTTGATGAGCCGAGATTGCAACCATTGCACTCCAGCCTGGCAACAGGAAAGGAAAAAAAAAAAAAAAAAAAAAGATAAACACTAAACGAGAGATTGTTAAGCTTCATTAAAGAATACGGATTTCATTCTTAAGGGTACTGTGGAGTTACTAAAAGTTCTAAACTGTAGAGTGACATCAGATTTGCATGTCAGCTAAGGTTTAGAAAAATATATTGGAAGGGGCAAAACTGGGGGCAAGGAGATGAGTTAGTTAGAAAGGCTGCTGAGGCAATCTTGGCAAGGCAAGAGGGCAGTCTTTGGAACAATGGGAAGGGAGAGAAGTGTAGAAGATGACAGTGGATTTTGTCTCTCCAATATGGTAGTAAGTTCCTTGAGGGAGGCAATCATGCCTCAAACTCTTGTTTTTGAAATTTAGGAGATAAATCTCAAATCATCTGCTTTCCTGATCAAGTGGCTTCCCTGAACTCATTAGGTCTTTAGAAACTATGATCAATTCATGACAAGGAATAGATATATTTTAGTAGAAAAAGCAGTAATTAGGCTAAAAGGCATAATCATACTTTTATGGACCACATGTTAAACCCTGTACAATAGATTTGCACATCCCCTCATTGGAATCAGAATTATACTTAATGCAGTAATTGGTTAGAAAACATAGAGTGATGGTTTTAGCCATTAAACCAAAGAACTCCTTTAAGAGTGGGAGTGGGATTTGTTAGATTTATGTGGTTTAAGCATTCTTGAAAAATCCCCTATTGTCATTTAAAACGTTTCATTTAGAACAAATGCTGGTTTATAAGGCTACTTCTGCTTACTAATTTTGTCTAGATTTTTCTCCTCCAGCTCATATCTTCCTGTTTTTATCTACATAGCTTGTCTGCTAAGCACTTTTTCCCTTTTCAACATCATGTTTTGGGTACATTAAGATCCTTTTAGCACTGAACTTTAAACTGGTCCTCTTATTTGCTCTATACTTTTTTTTTTTCAGTTCTTCAATTTTTAGAATTATATCACTTTAAAGGAGCAAGAATGTTGACAAGTCTTTGGTATTTTCCTCTCATTTAGGGTTTCTTCTTTTAGAAATGCACAGTGTTTTAACTTTCTACATAGCTATTTAGAAATATGAGGCATCACCAATATTTGTAAATAGTTATTATTCCAAGAAGTGTCAGTGCTTTTAAATTAAAAAGTTGCTTTTACCCCTAAAGAAACAATGTGTTAAATAATGGTCAGGTTTTCTAGGCTGGTAATAATAAGACCACTAATTTGTTAACTCCTGTGTATCAGACACTTAACATTTTACATGTATAAAGCAGATGTAATTATTTTTATTTTACAAATTTGTGACATAGAAACTAAAAGTATGGGCAACTTGACCAGTTACAAAACTTGTAAAATTCAGCCTGGAACTGGAACTCAGGTCTGTCAGAATCCAAAGCAGCAGTCACTATATGAACTTGCTGCTTTTACTGAATATATATTTAAAATTTTGATAACTGTGTATTCACCTAAGTTCTTGATTCTGGAGGCAAGAAAAGAGGGTAGGAAGAAAGAAAAATTTATCTTCCTTACTTTTACTCAGGGTGAGTTTTTTTTTGTTTTGTGTTGTTTTTAAGAAATCATGGAATGGGTGATCTTGGGTTTTGAGAGCTTCTCTCCTCCATATTTCCCTCTTCACTCCTGTCTCTTTCTGGGCCTTTGGTGGCCTCGTGCTACCCAAAGCCTCTTCACTACATATCTCATCTGAATCTACCCAACCTCCTACATGTTCCTCACATGACCCCCATTTCTGGAAAAGTGGTAGGTTTTAGGAAGAAAGCAGGCTTCTCAAACTAATCACACTAATTTTGTAAGTTACTGATATCTCCCATTTATTTAGTCTCAATAGGATGTAAGCGCCATAAAATCAGAATGTTTGTCTTTTTTGTTTACTGCTATATTTCCAATGTCCTAGTGCCCTGCACACAGGAGACCCTCAAAAATTATGTATCGAATGAAGGAACTTTGAGGAGATGTTTCCATTAAAACAATTATTTAAGCTTAATTGAAAGCCTAATAATGAATTTCAAGTTCACTCTTCAGGTAAACATTTTTGAGGCTTAGGGGCCACAAAACCTGCCTGTTTATAGGCAGGCAGGCTGGCTCTGTGAGGGAATCAGCTTTTACTGGGTTCAGCTCTGCTAAGCACTGTCTTTCAGAATCTCTCTACTTTTCCTTGGAACTCACAGATATCTCCTTGGAACTCCTTGGGATTACAGGTGTGAGCCACCATGCCCGGCCCAAATATATGCATTTCTTAAATATTGTGATATCCAAGCTTTGATTTTTCTTTGGTATTTCTGTGACTGCTCTCCTGCACTACCAGGTAAGCAGCTATACAGGGTCTGACAGAGGCATCTATGGATCACTTGTTAAGTCAGGCATGTACTTACAAGTCAGAAACTTCCTGTGTCTGACAAGATACCATTGTTTGACAAGATTATGGAACATTTTGTAACCAAGTTTGGCTTTAAATAATCCTTAGGTCTATCCAAGGTGATGTGATAGAAAACAAAGTGTCTGTTGAAATATAAAAATTAAGTGGGAGAATTCATGCAGACATATTACAATGTTTAGAGGCTACTTTTCAGCATCATCACTGAGTTAAGAAAGAAGGAATGGGTTTAATTTAGAATACTATGAGGTCTACGAAAAAGGTGAATGTGAGGGGGAAATGGACAGTTAGGACTTTAAGCTGTATGTTACTAGGTGCTACTGAAGGTTTTAAAAAAGGAGAAGGAAATATACAAACAAAAAAAGGCAACAAAAGATACTAAATATATGCAAGTAGAAAATATTTCTCAGACTGAATATACTCTGTGTCGTATAATTTTTCTAACAGTTTCTGAGGGGCTGGATTTCATCTGTACCTAAACAATGTGAACACATGAAATGATCACAGTGCTTCTATTTGTGGGCACAGGCCAAGAACTGGTTTAGTATGTAACCTATAATTTTAAATACATGGAATTAGCCAGGCATAATATTAAAAATTATCCATTCAAAATAGATTAAAACCAAACCTAATACATTTAACTTATCCTGAACCCACAGACTTGATGGAACTGAACTAATCCCATTTAACCATAGGATTTTTACCCGTGGTCAAAATGTTTGGGCTAAATGCATATTCATGAGTCATTAGCTTAATCATGACTGAATTTTAAATGCTTTGTTTATACTAAAGATAATTTTTATTCAAAGAAACAAATGACAATATTCTAAAGTTTTAAAATCCAGTTGTTTTTTGTTTATAACAGCTATCTTGCCTTCCCTATCCAAGCCTCCCTACCCTATGATTTTTACTACCAAATGGTGAATAGAATTCTGCAATGTGTGCTTTTCGTGCACAGTTTGAAGAACCCCTACTCAGTTCCTTTTTGATGATCTTTAGTTGTAGGTCCTATAATCCTTTAAACCACCTTCTTTTTCTGCCTCCTTCGGAGGTCTCTTGCTTTCCAAGAGAGTATCAAGTTGTAGATTCTTAACTTGAGCACAAGTACAAGGCCACATCTGTAGGAGGTTATTATGTATTTTAAAAATAAAATGCTGTTCACTGAACTTTCCTGTCTGTTCTTCTGCTCTCCCAAATTCTCACTCTGTGGGCCATTTTCCCCTTTACCCAAAAGGCATAGATACATTTAGGGGACTACAGTTCATCAAATAAAAAGTTTATATTTGCTTCTCCATTCTAGCTTTCTGTTTTGCTAAAACATACTCTCAAAAAATAAAAGATATAATACCACTTAAAATGTATGCTTTTACAGGAATTCAGATTTGAATGGAATTCAAGATCATTTTGCTTATAGTAATAGAGAATATGATCTTCTTAATTTTGCGTTTATATTTTCTGGCAAATAACTCAGAAATACTAAAATAGTATTTTTTTGAGATGATACAAATTGGAGACCATAACATTCTTAATTTGTTATGAGTCTAATTTTTAAAATATATGTTCGTATAAGTTTACATTGATAAAATAATACTATTACTTTACCAATTAACAGAAAACTTGATACTATGTAACCATTTAGCATTCAATCATTCATTATTTGTAAATATTTACTAAATGTCAAATATATGCATTTCTTTTTTCTTTTTAAAATTTTTGTTTTATTTATTTATTTTTTTGAGATGGAGTCTAGCTCTGTCACCCAGGCTGGAGTGCAGTGGCACGATCTTGGTTCACTGCAAGCTCCACCTCCCAGGTTCATGCCATTCTCCTGCCTCAGCCTCCCGAGCAGCTGGGACTACAGGTGCCTGCCACCACACCCCACTAATTTTTTGTACTTTTAGTAGAGATGGGGTTTCACCGTGTTAGCCAGGATGGTCTCAATCTCCTGACCTTGTGATCTGCCCGCCTTGGCCTCCCAAAGTGCTGGGATTACAGGTGTGAGCCACCGTGCCCGGCCCAAATATATGCATTTCTTAAATCATATGAACAAGCAGAAATCTCTTAATTTGAGATTGGGATTTAAGGTTAGACTTAACCACTTACATAAATCATACAGATTAGCAGATAGCTTGGGATTCTGTTAGGAGGCATTAAATGGAGGGTCATCTAGTTTATTATCTTTGCAAAGAAAAAAAAAGCCTGAAAACTTCTCTAGTTGTAATCCCTTTAAATTTAAAATGAAGGGCAACTGAACTTAATGATCTCTCAAACTTTATTTCAACTCTAAAGTTCTAATCTTTTAATATAATTCCTGGCTAGGCACAGTGGCTCAATGCCTGTAATCTCAGCACTTGGGGAGGCTGAGATGGGAGGATCATTTGAGGCCAGGAGTTTGAGACAAGCCTGGGCAACATAGCGAGAACCCTGTCTCTTTCTATAGAAAAAAAATAAGAAGAAGAAATAGCAAAAATATAATTCCTGATTTTATCCAGTTACATGCTTTCAGCTAACTAGAACCTGGCCCCTTCCTGCTCTGGACTTTCTTGTATATTATCAGTTTTCAAATTATATTTCTTAAAATCCATTCCTTACACATACTTTAGAGATATTATAAAACATTAGATTTGAACTTTCTTTTTCAAAGTAACCTACAAATGTATATCAACATTAAATTCATTGGAGGACTGCCACAACAATTTGTTGCCACTAATAATTCAGTTATTAATTTCTCTCCCACCATCTGTGTGAGCACATTTGAACATTCTCATACAAGTATAAATGTGTCAGTGATTAGGAGGGGTATAGTTTATGTGTTCCAGTCTTTTAAAATACTCATGCCTGTCTATATCAGCTCAAGTAAAACTATAGTAGTCAGTGAACTGCTACAGGAAGTGGATATTTGGCTTTAAAGATGCCAGGAGAAGCTCAGGCACATTTGCTTCGTACATGCTCCTGAAAGGGTGTAACTGTCAATTTTTGTAAGGTCAAAGGAATAGATTGCACATCCCATCATGATTCCTTAGTTTTAGTGGATATTGTACATTTTGGTGCTTATTGTTTTAACTTTTATATTTATAATAAAGAATGCAAGTAGCTGTTTGAAATCAACCATTCTTTTCACTTTTTTGTTCAAGCTTCTGGATCAGTTTAACTGCAGAGTGTCTTGAGAATGCAAGGTGAACTATTAGAAAAGTTTTCACTCAAAACCATTTATCTAAGTCTATAATTTCAGGGATGACTTCTATAGTTCATTACTAGAGAAGTTTCTCTGAACATGTAGAGCAGAATAAAAAATGAAAGTATAAAGATATTTTCAAAAACCCAGAAAAGCACTTAACTGTGTGAATCTAGATTTTCTTGATATTATGCATACAAGAAAATATAGAAATACTGCAACCATCATTCATAACCCCTTAATTTCAAATTTTCTGAAAATATAAAATAGCCCCAGTATTTTCACTAATTGATTTGATAATTAATATTCTTATTTGAACTTAATTTATTGATAAAACACTTTTACAGTTTTAGATACTATATACATCAGAATTCTGGTAATATTGTTTTATTAAAGACTAAACTGACAAATTAAAACACATTTTACACACACACACACACACACACACCCTCTCATGATCTGTATCCTGGAACTCACATTAGGTTTGGAGGATCCAAGCTAGTCTGTGGCTCTCTACATCACTCACCCAAGACTTGGGTCAGGCTTTAAGGTTCAGAGAATGCTCCAATCATTTCTACCAGTTCCAGCAGAGTGCTTGGGGGAATCTAGTTCAAAGTCTTATTCTCATCAATGCCAAATAGAGCCTTAAAGAGAAAAAGCTGTTGGAACTACAACAGTTCATGTTTGTCTACTGAATTTACAGACCAAACTCACTTTCACAATATAACTTTCATTTAGCCTGTCCTGGGTCTGGTCTATAACCGAAAGCATTATCAATCTTTTCAGCCCTCTTCAAGAAAACATAAAGTCACTCTTATCCTTTACTGATATACATGCCAGTATGAGCAATAGTCTTTATCCTAAATCATAAAAATTTGACCTAATAACTATTTTCATATTACATTTCAATTGAAAAAAATTAAGTGAAATAGTTTGGATTTGTTCTTATTAACAAAGATATTATTGATATCCAGATAATTTTTAGTATTTATAATAGGCAGGTTTTAAAATGCATTTGCTTTCTACAATTAGAACTTGCTTTATGTCAATAAATTCAACTTTCAAGTATTCAATTAGATTTTAAAAATTAAACTACAGTAGTTTGTAGATCATAAACACACATTAAAATGTTACAATCTTCAAATATTGCACACTAAATTTATACATAAGTGGGTTTTAAAAAATCTAAACTTCAAAAGATGCCAGAAAAAAGTATGTGGATCAGAGGAAAGAGCAAAGCAGAGTCAAAAGCAGCAGGATGCAGTTCAAATAGGTCACACCTCAACTTTTAACTTTCCCTAAGGAACAAAAACACAAGCTTTAGCAAACAGCTTTTAGCCAATCACAAAGCAGACAGAACAGGTAAGGACTCATAAGGACTCAACTGCTCCAGATACCAATGAGGCCTAAGCTTCTCTCTCTCTCTTTTTTTTTTTTTAAATTATATAGTGTCACAAGAGAAAACAACAAATTATAAAACAGGATATATTGTCCTAGGTTAAAAGTAACTGATAAAATCTTCTCACCAACCCTTGGCAAACAGATTAGATTTTAGTATTGTAGTGATTATTTGTTTCATCTTTATTATGCCAGATACCGTATACATCAAGTTACCATTAAAATAATACGGTTTTTTTAGTAGAAAAAAAAAACAACAACAGAATTTTGTGGGAAATATTCTTTCTTGCTGTGGGTAGAAAATAAAGGTAGAAATATCTATTAAAATTATTATTCTCTTTTAAATTCTCTAGCATCCAATTTCCAAAAAACATAGGGGAGAAACACTGATGGTGAAATGCTACAGCCCAAATCCAAAATATAAAATACTAGTAAAACAACCATACCACAAATAGAACTTTCAAAACAAACGCAGGATCAAGCAAACTGAACAAATTGACAGTGCAATTCTATACAATTGTCATTATCATTAATAATCTCCTTCAACCACCATTTTAGGAGACACTTTTATTTTATTTTTTAGAGAGAGGGTTTTGCTCTGTTTCCCAGGCAGTAATGGGGTGATCATGGCTCACAGCAGCCTCGAACTCTTAGGCTCAAGTGATTCTCCCACCTCAGCCTCTTGAGTAGGTAGGACTACAGGCATGCCACCATGACTGTCTTAATATTTTAACATTTTTGTACAGATGGGTCTTGTTATGTTGCCCATGCTATATGGACTCAAGTGAACTCCCGCCTCAGCCTCCAAAAGTGTTGGGATTACAGGTGTGAGCCACCTTGCCCAGCCCACCATGTACTTTAAAGCAAAGGAGGTTTGCTAATAACATTGTAGGATGCTGTAAAAAAAGTGTATAGATGTATATTTCCCTCAATATTTCACTGTTTTCCATACACCCCTAGAGTAGGGGAAAAGTTTAGAGACTAGCTCTAGGTTTTATTTATCAGTCATATCTTGCCTCATCCTTCTCTCTTTTTTTTTTTTGAGATAGTGTTTTGCTCTGGCACCCAGACTGGAGTGCAATGGCACAATCTCAGTTCACTGCAACCTCCGCCTCCCGGATTCAAGCAATTCTCGTGCCTCAGCCTCCCAATTAGCTGGGATTATGGATGCCCGCCACCTAGCCTGGCTAAATTTTTTTGTATTTTTAGTAGAGATGGGGGTTTTCACTATGTTGGCCAGGCTGGTCTCGAACTCCTGATCTCAAGTGATCCTCCCGCCTTGGCCTCCTACTGGGATTATAGGCATGAGCCACCATACCCAGCCTCATCCTTCTCCTTTATCTTCAGTGGTCACAGATAACTAAGCTATGTTGAATCAGAAAAAAAGGTAGTTTTAATATATAATTTGGGGAAGAAACATCAATTCTATATCAATCTCATGTTTTTGGGGGGACTTTTAAACCCTAATAATTCAGAACAGTATCCATCCAAATATTACTGAAAGTTTCATTAATACATGTATACTATACATAAAGGATTGGTTAAATTTATAAAAATTTATATATGTGGATATACTAGTCTTACTTATTCATCTTCAGTCAACCAGTGTTAATTAAGCCCCTACTATGTGCCAGGCATTTTTTTTTTCTTCCCAGTAGATATTTTTTTGAGAACAACATCCATATCTTCTTCCTTTCTCCTTTCTTCTTTTAATTTCCTATAGTGATGCACCCACTTGAAGTCTTTTCACTCCTAAAGGAGCACCTGGACTGAGGAATGCCTTAAGCTACAAATGCATGTAATGCTGAAAAGCTAATTGTTATTGTAGCAGTTAGGTAAATGAATGTCAATTGATGGAGAGCTTTTAATTTAGTAACTCAGATTTTTAATCTAAGATATGATTCCAGAAGCAGGGCAATGCTATACTTCATAGTTTCGATTTGATATTAATAGAACATCTAAAACATGTATGCATCAGGCATTGTTCTGAAGCTTTATTTCTTTTTTCTTTCTTTTTTTTTTTTTTGAGACGGCGTCTCGTTCTGTCGCCTAGGCTGGAGTGCACTGGCACGATTTCAGCTCACTGCAAGCTCCGCCTCCTGGGTTCATGCCATTCTCCTACCTCAGCCTCCTCAGTAGCTGGGACTACAGGCACCCACCACCACGTCCGGGTAATTTTTTGTACTTTGTTTTCGTAGAGATGGGGTTTCACCGTAGCCAGGATGGTCTCAATCTCCTGACCTCGTGATCTGCCTGCCTCAGCCTCCCAAAGTACTGGGATTACAGGCATGAGCCACCACGCCAGGCCGTTCTAAAGCATTTTAACTCATTTAACTCTCATAACACCTTAGGTACACGCTATCTTCATTTTAGAAATGGGAAACTCAGAGAGGTTAAGTATTCAACCCAAGGCCACACAGTAAGGGGCCTGAGGAAAGGTTAGAACTCAAGCATATTCTTTCTACTATACCACAATGCTCCTGATAATGTTTTAGTTTTGTTAATGTTAATATTCCAGTGATGGTGTGCCCATCAGAAAGAGGCCAAGGGATGCTAACTCCTACCATCTTCTCCTGTCTTCCGCTGCACCATGTTCCCTGCAATCTGCTCTGTATGACTGCTCACTCCACCCTCTGTGACCACCCAAATAAGTAGAACACTATGCCTCTCCAATAAATCTGAACTGGTTCCCCATTGAGACAAAATAAAAATGTTTTATAACATCTCTCAATATATCTTCTCCCTAATTACTGCCCTCCTCATACATGTTAATCCTATCCCAACTTTCTTGATTCCATTTACCTACTTATGGTTCCCCTTTGAAACTTATACATTTCTCCCTGACACTTGAAAACATTCTTCTCTCAGAGTTTCATTAAGGACACATTATCATAACTTCCTTCAAAAGTCTTCTAACATTTCATCTTCTGAACAAAAGTTTGTAAATTTTATCATGCTAAATAAGGAAAATCTTCTACCACTTGACAGTCTACCATGTTAACAGTGACTGTTAACCTCCAAAAGATGATCCACTATGTTTTTGATACTTTTATAAATAATGTTAGTGGATGTGCCTATGTTGTGTTCAGTTTTAAGGCACAACCACAGAGTATTTATAAGCCCCTTTTGGTCGATGTTAAGAGTACATTCTGTCCCAGGTACAAGGATTTGGGGAAGTATGTTTGGGGACATATGTTTATCTTACTTTGAAATTGTAACTACTGGCACATCACATACAAATAGGTACTTAAATTACATTTTGATTATGTTACAGGCTTTGCACATAGAACACTAAAGAGAAAGCAACAGGTTTGGATCTAACAAAATAAAATGAGTAAAATTACCATTTAGCATAAACAAAATGTAACATTTTATGTAAAAGGAAAAATATAAAAACATAAATGAAGACTTACATTGTCAAATAATCATTATTAAAGTCACTTTCATATATTTAAAGCATAAGAGAATATTGTAGATTGTTCTTAGTGGCTAATTATGTTACTGCCTACTCAAAGAATGAGTGATTTTTTTTTTTTTGTAGAATGAAATTCAATGATCACACACACACAGACCCTTAAAATGTTTTCCCATACATTTGAAAATCAGTAATTTTTGTCAAAATAGATGTTGACTATTGATATAGCAACATCTCATTATATCTCAATTAACTTTTTAAAAAACAATCTCATGAATCTAGAACAAGTTAAAAAAAAGATGTAAAATAGATGTCACAAAATTTGTATACCACAGCATAGGTATTGTATTTAGTGGAAAACCCTTCGCCTGCCTCTCTTAGAGACAATTTACTTTTACTTGGTACAAAATTATAAGAAGCTTCTTTATCTAATTTCTAAGTCCACTTAATCACAAAGGAAGAACCAGAAAAATTCTATAAAGCAGAAACAAGAACTTGGATAGCACAGTAGCAGGAAGCCATTTTCTATAAGGGTAATGGTCCTATAAGCCTTAAAAGCCCTGAGAGCATCGCTCTCTCCCAGATGAGGTTAAAAACTGACCTCAATATTAGTGCTTCTTACTCATATTGGACAAAATACCTAAAAATATTTCTATAGATACTTCTCAACTTACAATGGGATTATGACTCAATAAGTTGAAAATATCATAAGTAAAAAATGCATTTAATACACCTAATCTTCTACATTATAGTCTAGCCTAGACTACCATAAATGTGCTCAGAATGCTGACATTAGCCTACTTTGTCAAAATGTGGGCAAAATTTGGGCAAAATCATCTGGCAATGTGGTAGAGTATTGGTTGTCTGCCTTTGTGATTATGTGGCTGAGAACTGTCACTTGCTGCCACTGCCCAGCATTGTATCGTACTACTTTCCATAGCATTTTTCTACTGAATGTGTGTTGCTTACCCACCTTAGTAAAGTCAAACAATTGTTAAGTGGAACTATCCCAAATTGGAGACCTGTGTGTAAGAAATATTGCTTAAAATGGCTGAACTGGTAAAGTAACAGAAATCCTCAGAAACCAAAACCCACCAACAGAAGGAGTCCAGGGAGACAGTGAGCACTGAGGCTGGCAGCTGTGGATCCTTAGGGACCTAAAGCAGCAGCACAGAAAACAGAAGGCAAATCCTAGGACTTGGGAAATTAAGAGGTGGATCAGAGACCCCATCACAAAGCCAAACCCCAAGGGGCTAAACGCTCAATGAAACCATAAACAAAGAAAAACACCCCATTTACAAAAGAAGACAAGATTTGCCTGTTTTAATGTTTATTCTTGGTGGAAGGGGTAAAATCTCCCCTGAATATTCATAAACACAAGGTGGATCACACATGAGGAGTTGGGGGATGAATTCCCTTATTACCTACCTGCTCTTAAAAGCAAGGCAAATATTTAGTATAAAGTGGGCTGGTTATGTCCCCCAGGTTCCAGTTAGAAATAAATATAGATTTTCTCTGAAGGAGATACAATTCCAATGAATATAAGCTTACAATAATAAAAAGTACTATGCAAAAAGATGCCATTAATGAGGACTACAGGAAACAATAATCACCTAAGACTAGAAAGTCAGATGCAGTCTGACTGCCAGAAATCATCTGTAAAGACTTTGGATACTAGATACAGAAGACCAGTTCAATATGTTTTTTAAAACTTTATAGGAAAGTATGGGTGAGAAACAGGAAACTATCAAAAAATAACCAGGCAGATTTGAAAATGAATGAAATAGTTTTTATAATAATTAAAACTTAAAATTCAATAGATAAACAGCATATTCAGTATAGCTGAAAAATTATTAGTAAACTAGAAAGTAAATCTGAAGAGTCCAGAATATAGCACATACAGCAAAGAAATGAAATGTATGAGAGAGAAAAGACATGGAAGATGAAATAGAAGGTCTAATACATATCTAATTGGAAGGAGAAAACAGAAAGAACAGGACAAAGGTAATATTCTAATACATGATGGTTAAGGATTATCCAGAACAGATTAAAGACACCAATACTCTTTTTTTTCTTTTTTTCCAGGAAGCACAATGAATCTCACGCAGAATAACTTAGAAAAATTATACCTTGGCCTACAGTAAAACTGAACAATTTCAAGGAAAGAGATCTCAAAGTCCATGAAAGGGAAAAGTCAGATTATCTACAAAAGGAAAACTAAGCTGACAGCCTAATTTTAAAGAATGGAAGCCAGAGGATCAAAATACTGAGAGAAAATGACCATTGTTGAATTGTATTTAACACATGAAACTATCATAAAGTGAATGAAACACATTTTAAGAGACAAAAACTAAGAATCTACTACCAACAGATCCTCAGCTGAAGGAGTGTCAGTTCAGGAAGAAGCAAGAAGATTTCAGAAGGAAGTGTGAAAAAGACCAAAGAACAGTCAACAAAGAAAAAGTTCTTTGTACTTAAGATTTTCATTTCATGGGTAAAATTCTCACCTACCCAGAACAGTACATTCTGTATGAATTCTGAATAGCTTTGTGTGAACATATGCTTTAATTTCCCTTGGCTTGGAGTGGAATGGCTAAATCATATAATAGGTGTAGGTTTAACTTTTTTTTTTTTGAGACGGCGTCTCACTCTGTTGCCAGGCTGGAGTGCAGTGGCACAATCTCGGCTCACTGCAACCTCCTCCGCCTCCCGGGTTTGGTTCAAGCAATTCTCCTGCCTCAGCTTCCCGAGTAGCTAGGACTACAGGCGTGCACCATCACGTCCAGCTAATTTTTGTATTTTTAGTAGAGATGGGGTTTCACCATGTTGGCCAGGATGGTCTCGATCTCTTGACCTCGTGATCCGCCCACCTCGGCCTCCCAAAGTGCTGGGATTACAGGCGTGAGCCACTGTGCCTAGCCAGGTTTAACTTTTTAAGTAACTGCCAAACTGTTTTCCAAAGTAGTTGTACCATTTTATATTCTCACTCATCAGTGTATAAGACATCTTCTGCCAGGTATAGTGGCTCACACCTGTAATTCCAGCATTTCAGGAGCCCAAGGCAGGCGGATCACTTGAGGCCAGAAGGTCAAGACCAGCCTGGCCAACACAGTGAAATGCTGTCTCTACTAAAAATACAAAAGTTAGCTGGGCATGGTGGCACATACCTGTAATCCCAACTACTCAGGAGGCTGAGGCATGAGAATCGCTTGAATCCAGGAGGTGCAGGTTGCAGTGGGCTGAGATTGCACAACTGCACTCCAGTCTGGGTGACAGAGAAAGACTTCGTCTAAAAAACAATAAAAGACATCTTGGCCGGGTGCGGTGGCTCACGCCTGTAATCCCAGCACTTTGGGTGGCTGAGGCGGGCAGACTACCCGAGGTCAGGAGCTCGAGACCAGTCTGGCCAACACGGTGAAACCCCGTCTCTACTAGAAGTACAAAAAAATTAGCCAGGCTTGGTGGCATGCGTCTGTAATCCTAGCTATTCAGGAGGCTGAGGCAGGAGTATTGCTTGAACCAGGGAGGTGGAGGCTTCAGTGAGCTGAGATCGCGCCATTGCACTCCAGCCTGGGCGACAGAGGGAGACTCTGTTTCGAAAAAAAAAGAGACATCTTTACCAATGCTCAGCATTGTCAATCTAAAACATTTTAGTCAATCTAATGGGTGTCACAGTGCAGTTGCTCTTAACAAGTGATTTTTTTCTCCCATGGGACATCTGAATATTTCTGCGTATACTTTCGATTTTCACAACTGGTGAGGAGCAGGTTGTTACTGCTATGTAGCAGGTAGAGACCAGGGAGGCTGCTAAATATCCTACAATGCACAGGACAGCTCTCCCTCCCACAACCAAGCATTATCTGGCCCAAGATGCCTAATGTAGCAGTATCTTATTGTGATTTTAATTTGCATTTCCTTGATAACTTTTGATACTGAACATGTTTTAATGTGCTTATTGGTCATTTATATACATACAGATATTTTTGTGAAGTATCAGTTCAAACCTTTTGTCCATTTTTTATTGGGTTGGTTATTTTCTTGTGCTGTAAGTATTCTTTATATATTTTGAATACAAGTACTTTGATATACATGTTACAAATTTTATTTCAGTCTGTGGCTTGCCTTTCATTTTCCTAATGGTGTCTTTTGAAGATCATGTTTTAATTTTGATATGATCCAATTTGTCAATATTTTCTTTAATGTCTCATGCTTGTATTCTAGATAAGAAACCTTCGCCTACCCCCAGGTTACACACTTTTTTTCCCATCTGTTTTCCTCTGAGCGTTTTATAACTTTAGGTTTTAATTTAACAGGTCATATAAATTTTATGATATTTGAAAATAAAACTGCTGAAGTTTCTCTTCAGGAAATGGGATTATGGGTGAATGGCATTCACTTTTTAAATACATCTGTTGTATCTGACAATAATTATTAAACATTCTACAGTACAGATAACTTTTTGGAGTAAGGGAAGAATGGGAATGAGAAGTTTATATCTAATGGGGCTAATTTGTTGTTGTTGTTATTACAGGGACCAAATTTGACCTTAAAGTCTTCTGGTACATTTGCATGTATGTATGTTAAATTAAGTACTGTCTGATGAGTTTCTACTACATTAACTCCATGCAGCAAAAAAGTAAAGTGGTCTTTCTTCCAGAGACCAGTGCCTTTCTTCCAGGCAATACTGGGGGGTAAGATAGGGTTAAACAAGATGGTTCTACTTTTAGTACCCTTGAGTCATAAAAAAGCATCTCTTAAAAATAGTATTAGTTGATGCCACATGGAAGACTGGGCAACACAGACCACAGAAGCAAAGAGAATCTACTACTTAAAAATAATTGCCCCTATCTCAGAACTGGCACAGAACAAAGACTGGGTCATGAAAGCAGTGCACTGGAAAAAGAGACTATTTTAGAGAGCCTCCTAGTATCAGAAAAGAACAAACCCCCAAACTTTCCAATAAATCTGCAGCTGAAGAAATGAAAAAATGGTATAGGATTGCACAGTGGTGCATATGGTGACATGAGAGAGGGTATCTCTGAATTGGGATTGAAGTTTACCTTTATGTATATTAACTGTCTCATAGAGATTTAGTCTAAATTGTTCACTTCATAAGTAAAAAATTCTTATAGCTTCATGTCTACTCTGAAACAGATTTAGTGTTTGAAGATGGTTTTAGGATACTTTTCTACCTTCTCTTCTTAAGGAAATTATTTACTGTGGAAGATCTGCAATAATGTAAGCAGTAAATGAAAGACTAAAAGAGGAGGAATGGTCCTAAATTTTACAAAGAATTTCAAAGACCTACAATTTCTAAGCATAATAGAGCTCTGTGTCCCAGAAAGACTCTTCCCAGCCACTGATGACTAAGGACACTATTAGGAACAATAGAAACCACGGGTTAAAACACAGTAATTGAACCAAAAAGTTGGTCTTCAGACTAAATGCACTTGATTTATGGCAACTGTACTATTCAGAACAATTCTTATGAGAAGCAGGAATGATTTTGCTTTATTAAATCTTTTTCTTGAGTGTAAATTATTGCTTAAGATGCTGTGAATACTGAATTTTAAATGTTGCCACTCACTTCCTACTACCTCTCCCTTCTCAATCCACTCCTTTCCTCCAATAACAAGCAGATTTGTCTATTCTGTTTCTCTTTTATTTTCTTTAAGATGGGTTCTTGCTCTGTCACCTAGGCTGGAGTGCAGTGGCACGGTCATATCTCACTGCAGTTTTGAGCTTGGGGCTCAAGCGATCCTCCTGTCTTAGCCTCCCAAGTAGGCTTTTACAGGTGCATGCCACCACACTCAGCTATTTTTTTTTATTTTTATTTTTGTAGCGACAGAGTCTTGCTATGTCGCTCAAGCTGGTCTTTATCTCCTTGCCTCAAATGATCTTCCCACTTTGGCCTCCCAAAGTGCTGAGATTATAGGCATAAGCCATCACACCCAGCTGCTGTTTTTCCTAGTGAGGAAGGAAATGTTCAAGTTATTTTTCTATATAAGTTTGTATCTAATTACATTAAAATTGCTGAGCTCCTTCAAGCTCTTAGAACTCTTCAGTAAGGTTCTTAGACATTATTAACATGACAGATAACATAAGGTCTGAGATATTACGATACCTAACCCTCAAAATGTTAAGTATCTCTGCACCCAATGTAAGTGGCAGGTAAAAATAAAACAGCCTTTTAACTTGGTCATAGCTTTTGGAGACACTTGGGTCTTAGACACATGTGTCTGTTTCCTCTGATTCTCTCCTCTCTAGTCCTGCATTAGTATAAGCAAGATCCCTAGCTCTGAACCCTCAGAATTAGCACTTTAGTACCTAACAAGAAAGCCATTGCTAGGATCCTCCTGATCTAAGAATCTGGTCTAAGGAGAGATATGACAATCAAGAATAAAAAGAATGGTTCTGGAAAAGCAAGAATATCAAATAAATTTCTTAGGACTGTGAATGCCCACAAAAGCATGATCAAGGCTCTATGTCCAGAGCATTTATGTAAAGGTGTAGATTGCTAGTAGTAAGTTTCTTCCTATGCATGCAGAGTATACCAAGGGGAAAAGACAGTAGAAGATTTCTCCAGTGTATCAATAGATGAGGCACCTGAACTTCTCATGTCTCAAAATATTCTATTCTCAGCTGCCTAAAGTTACTTTATCCATAAGTTTAAGGATGCAGTGGGAATAGGCGAAAAAGAGGAAGAATAAAATAGCTGGGATGTGGCTTAGAGAAAATATGTCACAAAGGAAAAAAATAAGTCTGGAATCTTCAAGATTCTAAGGTCTGGAAAGGAACCATAAATATCTCACATTAAGAAATGATTATGGTTCTACATAGGGACTATAGAATAAAACGTAAGATGTATGTAGGGTTTTATGGTCTACAAATTAATTTCCCATAGAATGACTTGTACAATTTCTTACAACAACCTTGTAAGATGTATCTCATTATTCCTGTATTACCCATGAAGAAACGTCATACAACTGACAAGTGGCAGAGCTACAAGTCAAATGCAGGTCTGCTCTGACTTCAGGTCCAGTGCCCTTTCCTTTCCACCACTCAACAGTTTAAAATGCAGCTTCAGGCCGCTCTTAGGGCACTTACAATCCAGTTGATCATAAAATACTCAGAAACAATTAGAGAACACTTCTAGGCAACGTGTAATTTTGTATTAAATTATATACCATCAACTGCAAATATCCAGAAGTAGGGAGTCAGCAAAGGCTTAAAAGATGGGTAAAGGGGAATGACATAGAGGAGAGAATAAACTGGATGAACTCAAGAGACAGTTAAGAGATTTCCCTGGCTCTGGCAGGAGATGAGTGAGTTAGTAGTGGGAAACAGTCAGTTTTAGGTAGTTTATAAAATCAGTAGAAGTGATTAGATACTGCAAGGGGTAATAAAGGAGCCCTAAAAGATTTCTCAACAGTGGTATAAAGGATTGAAAGCAGTGACTGTGCATGAGGAGCTCAAGGCAAATTAAATATGTGCACTTCAGTGGAAGAGGTAGTGCTACCATTCCACCTCCTCTCCAGCCTCACACCACCACCAAAAGTCCACCTGCTGGAATCACTCCTAGACTTGTGTATGTGCTTTTCCCTCTGAGTTCAAGTCTTTCCCCTCTAATCATGGCCCACCCCTCATCTTTGGCCTGAAGTTAGAAGTCACTGCCTGGAGAACCCTTCCCTGACCCCTCCTGGTCTGAGTTAGATCTCCTCCTTTGAAAATTTCCTCTGTGGCAGCACTTATCTCTGAGCACTATAATTTCCAGTGAGCTAGCCAGTCTCCCTTATTAGGCTGAAAGCTCCCAGGGTAGGAAATGGCCCATCTTTTTCCAGCATTGAAATCCCTTGGTACATAATGGGTGATTTAGAGGAAGCAAAAAGAAGTATATAGTCAGGAAACAGATTTAGGGATTAACTTCCCCTAAGATTACAGGCTGAGTATCCCCTATACCAAATGCTTGGGACCAGAAGTATTTCAGCTTTTGAAATATTTGCATATATATAATGAAATTATGGATGGAACCCAAGTCCAAACATGAAATTCATTTATGTTTCATATACACCTTATACACATATCCTGAAGGTAATTTTTTTTTTTTTTTTTTTTTGAGACGCAGTCTTGCTCTGTCACCCAGGCTGGAGTGCAGTGGCCGGATCTCAGCTCACTGCAAGCTCCGCCTCCCGGGTTCACGCCATTCTCCTGCCTCAGCCTCCCGAGTAGCTGGGACTACAGGTGCCCGCCACCTCACCTGGCTAGTTTTTTGTATTTTTTAGTAGAGACGGGGTTTCACCGGGTTAGCCAGGATGGTCTCGATCTCCTGACCTCGTGATCCGCTCGTCTCGGCCTCCCAAAGTGCTGGGATTACAGGCTTCAGCCACCGTGCCCGGCCTCCTGAAGGTAATTTTATACAATATTGTAAATAATTTTGTGCATAAATAAAAGTTTGTGTTAAGTACTTATGTGTGGAATTTCCCACGGATCACCTGAGGTCGGGAGTTGGAGACCAGCCTGACCAACATGGAGAAACCCCATCTCTACTAAAAATACAAAAAAATTAGCCAGATGTGGTGGAGCATGCCTGTAATCCCAGCAACTCAGGAGGCTGAGGCAGGAAAATCACTAGAACCTGGAAGGCGGAGGTTGCAGTGAGCCGAGATCATGCCATTGCACCCCAGGCTGGGCAACAAGAGCAAAACTCCACCTCAAAAAAAAAAAAAAAAAAAGTCTCAGAGTTTGGAGCATTTCAGATTGGGGTGCTCACCCTGTATATGAAAAGGTAAGGCTGGGTGCAGTGGCTCACGCCTGTAATCCCAGCACTTTGGGAGGCCGAGGCAGGCAAATCACAAGGTCAGGAGTTCAAGACCAGCCTGGCCAACATGGGGAGGCTGAGGCAGGAGAATCACTTGAACCCAGGAGGCGGAGGTTGCAGTGAGCCGAGATTGGGCCACTGCACTCCAGCGAGATTGGGCCACTGCACTCCAGCCTGGGTGACAGAGCAAGACTTCATCTCGGGGGCAGGGGGGGAAGAAAAGGTAAGAAGACAGATACATATATAACCATGCTAAAATATGGAAGAATATAAATTGGATGATGGCCTCTTGTCCCAGTGATGGAGATATTCCAAGCCTTCTTTTCTTTTGTCTACCCAAGCCCCTTAATGAAGGGGAGGACTGGATCAGGGTCAGGGCTAAGATAGGAAGGTATACCTTTTATAACCTTCACTTGAGGACAATAGGCTATAGTTTTTTAAAAAACAATTTTTTCTTCTGCTAAAAGGGAACAAAGAATTCAACAACTGTCATTTGAGAGCACAGTGCTTTGCAAGAACCCACACAGGTATTTCATTGTATACAAAGATGAATCATAATTCCAGCCCTAAGGAACCTTATAATCCAATTTAAAAAAAACCCATGAGGTAAAATTATGTTAAAGGTAAAGGCAATGCTATGGATTCAGAGTAGGGGAAACAGTCAAGGGATTATTAAAACTGTTGCAAGCAGAGACATGAGGTGATTGAGCTGTGATTTTGGAAGATGAAGAGAAACCTCTAGGATAGTCTGAGTTGTAGGGAGAAGCTAAAGACAGACTTAAAGCCAAAGAAAGTGCAGTGGTCTGGTTAAGAAGTCACAAGGATATAAACCAGCGATGCTGGTGGAAATGAAATGAAGTAAATTTAAGTAAATGTAAGCAGGCAGACTGTTAAAAACTGATTATTAATTAGAAGAAAAAAATTTATTTCCCAAGAAGCCTCTTGCTTCTAACTTTATACCCAAACAAATATAAGCAAAGGTGGCATTGTCAGAGGTGGTTTTGATGGAGATGCTTATCAATAGGATGATAAGGTTATTTTTATTTAAAATCTGTTCACTTCTAGACAGGATGCCTCACTGTTTTTATTCCATAATGTCCCTCTGCAATTATCTTCAGCGCTTAAGGTAGCACAATTAAGTAGAAAGAATCTGAACTTTGTAAAACTGAGATCTAGAGTGCAACCCCAGCACATTATTTTATCTCCTCATGCCTTAGATTTTCATTTGTAAAATGGGAGGGGCCATACTTCATAGGATAGTTCTAAGAACAAAATTTGATAATATGAAAACTGCTAGAAACAAGCAAGTTACTGTATGACAGTGCCAAAATGCTGGATTCCGGTTGCCATCTGGACAGAAGAAATATTTATAATAAATTAAGAACAAGCTTTTAGTTAACAGTGCCTCTCATAACTGATTCCAGCCATGTTTCTGTTAGTGATAAGATGACAATCAGATGGACTTAAGCATTTGTAAAGAAGCGGAGGCAAGGCTCAAAGCATCAGCATTAGAGCCTAACAACCTGGGTTATAAGGATAAATTAAATCTCTCTTGGCCTCGATGTCCTCACCCATACAATGGGCATGATAACACAGCAGTCTTAGAGAGCCACAGGATTACATGAAACCATGCACAGCGAGTGGTTAATAGTAAGTGGTCAGTAAATATTAGTTGCGGGACCTACCTAGTAAGAGCTACAGTACATTGAACCAACTGTCCTGTCTTACTTGGAATATAAATTAATTATTTAGCACAGCATTTTTGAAACACCCCTGATTTTACTCCTCCTCTTTGTGTTTTGGACTTGAATAATATGTATTTAAGATAAAATTATTAGGTATTTATGTATTTTTAAAAATTTGGCATTTGTAATGGTATAATTACTTCTCTCAATTATAACATTTACTAAATATCTGTAAATAATTTAGTATTTACTAAATTATTTAAGTAATTATACCATTACAAATACCAAAATTTTACTAAATAGTAAAACAACATTTACTAAGTATCTGTAAATAATTTAGTATTAAGTACAATCTACCCTCACTGATTTTACATATTATAGAATCTGCATTTTAAATACAATATTGAATATTATCTCTTATTTATCAATTCTGAGTATCTTTCATTATTGATACATTTTCAAGAAAATTTACTGATCAACATCATAGAAATGTGTAGTTGTCCTTAGTATCTATTCTCTCCTTCTTCCATGGTTAATAAAAGCTCAAATCTTTAGATGGGCACATTACCACTCAGAATGAAGACCATATTATCCAGCTTTCCTTGAAGCTGGGTGTGAGTTACTAAGTTACTAAGTTCTGACCAGTGAGATATAAAAGGAAATGGGAGTGTGCACAGTGAATGTCACTAAAGTGAGAAAGCATATGCTTATTCTCCCAGTAAATTCTTCCTCTGTCTGAAATGTGGATGTGATGGCCAGAGCTGGAGCTGTCTTAGAGACAGAAGCCACATCTTGATGCTGTTGGAACAACAGAGAAGGGATTTGAGTTCCTGATGATTATGGAGCTGCTAAACCAGTCCTGCATGGCCTTTATTTACAAGGAAGAAAAATAAACTTTCCTATTTAAGAACTTTTATATCAGGGTTTCTGTCACTGGCAGCCTAATCTCATCCTAAATAATACAGAGAAAATGAAATCTGAATTTCAATTTCACTTATTTTCTTAATAGGTTTTTTCCTCAACTTACGGTGAGAAAGGGGGCAAGAGGATTCATTCAGCTGCCCCACCACTGCTAGAGTTCACATCATATTCCTAACCTTTTACCCCCACCCATTCTAGGGTCCATTTTGCTCTTCATCCTAGAAGTTCAACTCCAAAAAAGAACTGACCCCAAAACAGCATTCATTTGTTCATTTCTCACTCAACAAATGCCTGCTGAGCATCTAGTGTGTGTTAGATGCTGAATAAAACAGACCCCTAACTTCAGAGAGCTAAGTCAGGCATTTTAAGAAATGTACATTACATTTTCCTCTGTTAATTTGTACAATACACCTGTGTGGTCCCAAATTTTCTTATAGGATTGAAGTAAAAGACTGAGTATAAAAGGTTGGGAGAAAGCTGACATATGGAGTGGTAGGAAGAACCTTAGTACTGGAAATATAGGAAATAAGGTGTTGAGGACTCTCGGGGACAAAGGCAAAGATGTGACTACTCAGCAGAGGAAAAAAAAGGGAAAAGGAAAAGAACACATTCATTGACTCTTACTGGGCTTCATATAGCCTTAGAACTTCTGTCATTTTTTTTGAGAAGGGGTCTCACTGTGTTGCCCAGGCTCAATCATGGTGCACTGCTGCCTCAAACTCCTGGCCTCAAGTGATCCTCCTGCCTCAGCCTCCTGAAGTGCTGGGATTACAGGCGTGAACCACTGCACCTGGCCCTCTGTAACATATTAATAATTAATAGGGACAAGCTTATTACTAAACTTCTGTAACTTCTAGAGCATAGTGATTGGCCTCCTTATTGTAGCTGCCCTTTGCATTGTTAAAATCAAAGACTTTCAGAAACCCTCAAGACTCCCCACCATTCTTTTCCAATTCTAGGCCCCATTCAGAGTTTCCACCCTCTTCCAGCCTCTTATTAGGACTTTTTCCTACCAATGTACACTTAGGGAAGAGAGGAGTCATCAGAATGGGGAGGGAGGGAGTATTGTTGGAATTCTCAGTTAAAATTTAGTTTTTTTCATAGAAACATTGCTAAAGTAGAATCTAAATGTCATTTCTGCTTCCAGCTTTATAGTTCAGCAAACCTATGCAGTTAAAATCAGCATTTGTAGGTTGGCTTTAGGATTTGTCTGAGTGAGAAAGTAAGTTCAGAGTTTCAAATAATTAATATGAACTTTAACTTTAGACTGTAGTCCTTTTGTGAGGAATGGAAAGCTTAACCATCATTCTTTGCCTAATAGAAAGATGGCACAGCACTACTATTGTTACACACTTGGCTCCAGGAGAATGAAAAAGAAACAAACCAGTTTCTGATGCTGGGATCTAGTGCTTTTTGTTTTTATCTGAGGTTTGAGGGAAAGTGTATTTATCAAATACTACTAAACCAGATTAACTGTGACCGGTAGTTCTTAATACACTATAATATGATATGATAAAAAAATTTTTCTTAGGTTGTGGTTTTTAACACTTCACAAGTAGTTTCTTTTCCTGTTAACTTTCAGACAACTCTGCTTAAGCCCAAAGCCAAATACCTGGAGGAAGTGCTACCACAATTTTAGCTTTCTTGTTTCCAGTTGAGCTATTATTCTCACCTGTTCCCCATTAGTAAAGTATCATATGTTCACTTACAGGTCTCTTTCTAGCCTAATAAAAAATGCTCTTAAAATAATTACAGTAAAATAATAAAAGTCATAAATCTGAGAGAGAAAAATAGGCATAGTGCCCCATCAGTACTAACAAAAGGTTTATAGATGCTTAAAACTTTCTTTGGCTTTGGTTCAGCACCTCAGTTAGGAAACTTACCGATCAAGGTCCCTTGTCTTTTTCTATAGGGCCTGTGCCAATAATGTGCTGCCAAAATATAGCTGTTATATTCCTGATACAGCGTAAAAAGGCATGAAAACATTCTAAGTAGTAAAGACAATCTTTCCCTCTCCAGTGGGCCATAAGTCCAGAAAAACAAGTTACCTCACTTATGAACCATGCTATTTAAGACTCTGTGATGGAACAATATTGCACTACTATTTTCTATTAAAATGTACTTTTCAAATCAAAATCTTAGCTAAAATGTCCATCAAGGTTATAAAAATCTTGTTTTTTCTCTTATCCTTTTAAATTGGAATTTAGGGCACAGAAAAGAAGTATGTTTTTATTTCACCTAGGAAACATTACCAGGCCATAGAAACCTTAATACTCCACTAATTAGTATCTTTGTATAGCAATAATTAAAGCAACCTTAATTCACGGGGATGATTCTGAAATATACCAAGATGTTAAAATTCCCTCCATTAAACAATGCAATTATTAATATATTCTGTGTCTAGTCCAATGTGATGTAATAATTACAGAATTTCAGAGCTAAGACAATTATAAGTTGGGTGAAGCTAGAATAGATTTGGAGCATCTAAGTATTGATACTTTCATTCTATAGATGAAGAAATTGAGAACCAGAAGCAAAATATATGGTTTTAATGTTGAGATATTTATCATATTATAGTTTTTAGAAACTTGGACAATCGTCAATAAAATCAGGGCTGGCCTTATTTGCTAGAGTATATGGCTGCTTGCTTGGTACAATTTCAGAAGTGCTATTATTAAAAAAAAAAAAAAGGCATAGAAACTTGTCACCCAAATTCTTCCTGAGATAAAAATAGTAAAATGATCCCTAGTCATCTTCCATTTACATATTTAGTTGATGTTCAATGATGCCCATAATTCTATAAGCTGACTAATTCCATTATCTTTTGTTAAAATGCAAGTACCGTGAAAAAGAGAAAAATCATTAAGCAATATAATAGATTCAAACCTTAGGTAGGCATTTAAGGTCAAAATCATGTCTATATGAGTATTCTTGAAAATCTCTTCTGGATGGCTCCATGCTAGAACTGACAGTCCACTTCTTAAGTAAGGCCAAAGTAGACATTTTGTCCTGCAGCATTAGAATAGATGACTTTATTTTCTAGCACTAGTTGGAGTCACTGGTTTGTATTTAGGGGCTTTGTATAAAAAAGCACAAGTCAGCTGGGCACGGTGGCTCATGCCTATAATCCCAGCACTTTAAGAGGCTGAGGCGGGCAGATCACTTGAGGTCAGGCGTTCAAGACCAGCTTTACCAAAATAGTGAAACCTTGTCTCTATTAAAAATACAAAATTGTGGCCGGGCGCAGTGGCTCACGCCTGTAATCCCAGCACTTTGGGAGGCCAAGGTGGGTGGATCACAAGGTCAAGAGATCGAGACCATCCTGGCCAACATGGTGAAACCCCATCTCTACTAAAAAATACAAAATTAGCTGGGCATGGTGGCATGTGCCTGTAGTCCCAGCTACTCGGGAAGCTGAGGCAGGAGAATCACTTGAACCTGGGAGGCGGAGGTTGCAGTGAGCCGAGATTGTGCCACTACACTCCAGCTTGGCGACAGAGCAAGACTCCACCTCAAAAAAAAAAAAAAAAAAAAAAAAAAATTAGCCGGGTGTGGTGGCACACACCTATAGTCCCAGATACTTGGGAGGCGGAGGCAGGAGAACTGCTTGAACCCGGTTGTCGGAGGCTGCAGTGAGCTGAGCTGAGATTGTGCCACTGCAATCCAGCCTGGGCGAGACAAAGCAAGACTCGTCTCAAAAAAACCCCAAAACCAAAAAACAAACCAAAACAACAACTACAACAAACACAAGTCTTTAGCACTTGAATTACCCACAGCACAATGAGATGTTGACTCTAAGAGAAGCAAGCAGGAATTCAAGGCCAAAGGGAATACAACACATTTCTGTTTCTCATTTCACACTCACTTAGGGGCATATGCTCTCTAAGTGGGATGTGGGACAGAATTGCCTATGCAATTTATATTTAAAATATTTTCTGCCCTATATTAAGAAATTTTTGATAAGCAAGAATAGTTAAATTTGCATAAGTGCATGAATGAGGTAACTCCATTGTAGGGATCAGCTACTTCCCTAAGAACAGATTTTGATGGCCAACTGGGGCAGAAAGAAAGGAAGAAGAAGAGCAAGAGGAGGAGGAAGAAGAAGAATGAAGAGGAAAAGAAGGAAGGAAGGAGGAGGAGGACAAGAAGAAGAAGAAAAGAAGTGGGTAAGAAGAAGGAGGAGGAGGAGGAAGATGAGGAGAAGAAGGAGAAGAAGAAGAAGAAGAGAAAGAAAATAAGAAGAAAAAGAAGACAGAGGAGGAAGAAGGAGGGAGGAGAAGGAGAAGGAAGGAGGAGAAGAAAGAAGAAGAAGAAGAAGAAAGAAGACAGAAGACAGAAGAAAGAAGAGGCTCTGTGCCTGAGGGCAAGGAAAAGATACTACAGAGGGTAGGGAAGACTATGACCAAAGATAAATTTTGCCTACTTCACACATTTGTCTGAAATATAAATTGTATATGCTGCATAAAACATTTAAGTCATAATAGCTTATTAACCATACCATGTTACATTCTCAAACATGATTACCTGAGAATTTTCTGTAATTTCCCTTTACTTTTACAAATAGTAACTATTAATGTCCAAGTGTCATCATTGTATTTCATGATTTTCAGTTCAAGATGAGGTCCAATTTAAGATAGTTTGGAAGCAAGAACATCAAATCTGCAAATCACAGACCTGTCTGGTGTCTTTTCTTACTGAGTACTGCCAGCAAGCACTGGCTATCTTTATCTTGATAAGCACTGCTAAAACATCTCAAGTGGAGGGGTCATAGTTCCATCACTGGGATTAAAATCCCTAAGTCACCAAAATATATAAAAATGACTTACATTTGTAGATTCTAAACTTGCTAACCCAAATAGCGAAATGAGTTACTAGAAATGAGAACCAGTATTTTCATAAACTACAAATTTTCTAGTAAGAGTTCTTTTAGCTACCACTTCAGTTTTTTACCTTGTTGATTTTTCTGTTTTCCTAACTAGAGTCTTGTTCACACAGAAAATAAGTTAGTCAAGTGAATTATTGTGGCTTCAACTCTGAAAAGGAAGCAGGATGGGAGACAGGAGAAAGCATAGTTGAGGGGGATTATTTCCTGGCCACAGACTGCATCACAGCTGTGGCTGGGATTTCGCAAATGTGTATGTACCATCAGACAAATGAAGGATTGTGACAGAATGTAGATGGCTGAGCTCACTTAGGAACCACGACTGGGAAAACAACTACCTGGAAAGAGATGGCCTACTGATACCAAGTACAGTATTATCTTTAGCGTGAAAACTTCAATCATGAGATTAGAGATTATTATTTGAATTGCTAGTCTTCAACTACAGCACTAATAAATGTTAAGCAACAATGACCCCCACCACAACCCCCAACTCTCCCTTCTTTCACAAGAGAAATAATCTAGTTTGGCAAGTCTCTTCTCCTTTATATGACATTCCTTTTTCTTATATTTAAATACACGTTTTTGAATAAATTAGGCAGAAAAGTATTAGGACAGGATTTTTTAGGGGAGTAATAATAAATTACTGGGGTTGAGGAAGGATTAAAAGGTTTCATTTATTGTTTGGACTTTTGATTTCTCTGTCAATTTAGTTGTTAAATATGGGAAAGTTACTATGAATGTATCATTTTACTTGTGCCATTCTCATTCTTTGTCTACATACTTGTCCAAGGACTCTTGGGATAATGCCAGCAAATTACATCAGGTGTTTCACTACAATGATTAAATTAAAACAGGAATTCTTGGTGTCGCTTCCTTGATTTTAACTTAAAAACAAATGAACTGTTAAACATATATGTGACAAACTAGCATGATTTTTTTTTTTTTTAAGATGGAGTCTCCCTCTGTCGCCCAGGCTGGAGTGCAGTGGCGCAATCTCGGCTCACTGCAAGCTCCGCCTCCCGGGTTCAAGCGATTCTCTTGCCTCAGTCTCCTGAGCAGCTGGGACTACAGGCGCCCGTGACCACGTCCAGCTAATTTTTTGTATTTTTAATAGAGACAGGGTTTCACCGTGTTAGCCAGGATGGTCTTGATCTCCTGACCTCGTGATCTGCCTGCCTTAGCCTCCCAAAGTGCTGGGATTACAGGCGTGAGCCACTGCACTCAGCCCAAACTAGCATACATTTTTAAAATAACATACCCTCAATTTACGGAGCGTGCATCATTTCAAATTGCAGGCCGGGCATGGTGGCTCCTGCCTATGCTCCCAGCACTTTGGGAAGCTGAGGAAGGAGATTAGCGTGAGCCCAGGAGTTTGAGATCAGCCTGGGCAACATAGTGAGACCTTGTTTCTATTAAAAAAAACAAAACAAAAAAAAAGGCCGGGCGCGGTGGCTCAAGCCTGTAATCCCAGCACTTTGGGAGGCCGAGACAGGCGGATCACGAGGTCAGGAGATCGAGACCATCCTGGCTAACCCGGTGAAACCCCGTCTCTACTAAAAAATACAAAAAATTAGCCGCGCGAGGTGGCGGGCGCCTGTAGTCCCAGCTACTCGGAAGGCTGAGGCAGGAGAATGGTGTAAACCCGGCAGGCGGAGCTTGCAGTGAGCTGAGATCCGGCCACTGCACTCCAGCCTGGGCGACAGAGCGAGACTCCGTCTCAAAAAAACAAAAAAAAAAAAAAAAAAAAAAAAAAAAAAAAAAAAAAAACAAAAAAAAAC
>NW_016806932.1:428638-446056 GCF_001698545.2 Rhinopithecus bieti | reverse complement strand
AAAAACACAAAAAACTACCCAGGCATGGTGGCATGCACCTATAGTCCCAGCTACTTGGGAGGCTTAGGCAGGAGGATTGTTTGAGCACAGAAGGCTGCAGTGAGTTGTGATTGTACCAGTCTGGGTGGCAGAGTGAGATCCTGTCCCAAAAACTAAATAAATAATAATTTTAAAAAAAATTGCAACATAAAAATAGCAGATGACTTTTTGCTATTTCTCGTCTCCAACAACAACTCAGCAAATCTACCAAACCTACTTGTAGAAGTACTTACGCCACTAACAAGTAACTATTAAGCCAAAGGAGGGATTTTGAGGACAATGAAAAAGTGGTAGAAGTTATTTACCATAATTGTTGTTTTACTACATTTTTTGAAAGAGCAGGAATTGTTACATTAATATCAAATAAAGTAGACTTCAGAGCAAAGAAAATTACCAGAGACAAGGAGGGACATTATATATCATGATAAAAAGTTAAAACCACCAAGAAGATATAGCAATCTCAAGTGCACATCCACCAAACAGAGCTGTAAAATATATGAAGGAAAACCTGATAGTACTGAAAGAAGAAACAAACAAATTCATAATTATAGTAAGAGACTTCAACATTCCTCTCTCAACAATTGCTACAACAACTAGACAGAAAATCAGCAAAGATGTAGAGGAACTCAACAATATTATAAACCATCAGGATGTAATCAACATTTATAAAATACTCCACCTAATAAGAAAATACATATCCTTTTAGCATGCTCAGGGAATATATACCAAAACAGAATACATCATGGCCATAAAATAAATCTGAATATATTTAAAAGAACAAAAATCATGCAAAGTATGTGTTCTCTGATCAAAATAAAATCACACTAAAAATAAATAATAGAAAGATAATAGGAAAATGGAAGCCTGGACACATTGGCAAACTAAACACCACACTCAGAAATAATTCATGAGTAAAAGAGGAGGTATCGGGGAGATTTAAAAAATACATTGAATAGGATGAAAATACAACATATCAAAATTTGTGGAACACAGCTGAAGCAGTGCTGAGAGGGAAATTTATAACACTGCATGCATACATTAAAAAATAAAAAATTCAAATAAATGATCCAAAATTCTACTTCAAGAGCCTAGGGAAAGAAGACCAGTATAAACTGAGAATCAAGCGGAGGGAAGAAAATAATAAAGAACAAACATCAATGAATTTGAAAACAGAAAAACAAAAGAGTAAAAGCAAATCAGTGAAACGAAGTGCTTGTTCTTTGAAAAGAAAAAAAAATGGAAAAACCTCTATCAAGACTGACATGGAAAATAAGAGAAGACATAAATTACCAATATTTATTAGGAACGAAACAGAGGATTATTGCAAAAAAAACCCCTGCAACGACCAAAAGATAATAATGGAATACTGTGAACATTCTATACTCATACATTTGACAAGTTAGACAAAATGGGTCAATTCCCATCATAACTCCATAACTCACCTACTATGAAATATATCACTTGAATAGTCCTATTACTATTAAGAAAACTGAATTGTGATTTTAAAACTCCCCAAAATAAATTTCCAAATCCAGTTTCTTTCACTGGATAACTCCACCAAACACCTAAAGAATTAATTCCAATTTTACATAGTATTTTCCAGAAAATAAGAAAGGAGGGAAAATTTTTCTATTATTTTTTATGAAGCTAGTATTAGCCTAATACCAAAACCAGACAAAGACAGTACAAAAAAAGAAAATACAGTCCTCATGATAATGGAGGCAAAATCCTAAGCAAAATATTAGCAAACAGAATTCCATAATGTATAAAAAGCATTATATATCATGATTTAGGGGGATTTATTCCAGGAATGCATGGCTGGTTCAACATCTGAAAATCAATCAATGTAATCTACCATTTTAACAGGCTAAAGAAGAAAAACCATACGTTCATATTAATTAATGCAGAAAACATATCAGTAAATTTAACACTGATTTATGATTTTATAAACTTTCAGAAAAAAAAGAACAGAGTGGGAGTTACCTCAGCTTAATGAAAACTTCTACAAAACCTACAGCTGTTTTTATACTTAATGCTGAAAGATGGAATGCTTTCCTCTTAAGATTGGGAAGAAGGAAAGAATATTTACTCTCGCCGTGCGCGGTGGCTCAAGCCTGTAATCCCAGCACTTTGGGAGGCCGAGACGGGCGGATCACAAGGTCAGAAGACAGAGACCATCCTGGCTAACCCGGTGAAACCCCGTCTCTACTAAAAAATATAAAAAACTAGTCGGGCGAGGTGGCGGGCGCTTGTAGTCCCAGCTACTCGGGAGGCTGAGGCAGGAGAATGGCGTAAACCCGGGAGGCGGAGCTTGCAGTGAGCTGAGATCCGGCCACTGCACTCCAGCCTGGGCGACAGAGCGAGACTCCGTCTCAAAAAAAAAAAAAAGAATATTTACTCTTATCACTCTTACTCAACGTAGTCCTGGAAGTTCTAGTCAGGACAATAAGGCAAGAAAAGTAAAAGCCATACAGATTTAAAACAAAACAAAACAAAATGGAATAAATACAACTGTCCCAACTTACAGATGGCACAATGATGTACACAGAAAATCCCAAGGAATTTATAAAAAAACAATGAACTCCTAGAACTAATAAGAGAGTTGAGCAGGTTGCAGGATACAAAGTTAATATACAAGAGTGAATTGCTTTCCTATAGACCATCAATGAACAATTGGAATTTGAAATTTTAAAAATTATAATAAAAAATAAAATAGGTATAAATCCAACAAAATATGTACAGACTCTATACACCAAAAACTACAAAACTCTGATCAAAGAAATCAAAGATCCAAATAAGTGGAGAAATACTAAATGCTCATAGACTGGAAGACTCAATACTAGTAAGGTATTCATTTTTCCCATCTGTTAAGTTCAACATTCCAATTAGAATCCTGGAAAGCTATTTTGTAAGTATCAACAAGCTGATTCAAAATTTTATATGGAAAGGCAAAAGACCTAGAACAGTCATACTGTTTTCATGACTTACTATAAAGCTATCATAATCAATACAGCATGATATTGGTGAAAGGACAGATACACATATCAATGGAACAGAATAGAGAGCCCAGAAATAGACTGATAAAAATATGGTGAACTTATTGTTAACAAAGAAGTGGCCAGGCATGGTGGCTCACACCTGTAATCCCAGCACTCTGGGAGGCCAAGGCAAGAGGATTGCTTGAGCCCAGGAGTTCAAGACCAGCCCAAGCAACACAGGGAGACTCCATTCCTACAAGAAAAAAAAAAAATTATCCAGGCATAGTGGCACATGCCAGTGATCCCAGCTACTTGAGAGGCTAAGACAGGAGGGCTGTCTGAGCCAAGGATACTGGCACTGAGCTGTGATTACACCACCACACTCCAGCCTGGGTGACAGAGTGAGAACCTGCCTAAAAAAAAAGGGGGGGGAGCACAGGCAATTCAATGGAGAAAGGATAGTCTTTCCACCAAGTGATGATGAACTAATAGGACATCCATAGGCAAAAAAAAGAAAGAAAACAAAATGACTCCAGACACAAACCTCATACCCTTAACAAAAAGTAACTCAAAATGGATCACAGACCTAAATTTAACATATAAGACTAAAAAACATCTAGAAGAAAACATGAGATTATCTAGATCTAGATCACTCTGAATGATCTCATTCTTTCATCACTGACCAAACCTGTAATTACATCTCAGTCCTTTCTCCTGAATCTGAGGCCTATTTCTCTATCTGCTTAAAATATTTAATCTTGATGTCACACAGACATCTTGAATCAAAAAATAAAAAATAAAAAGCTGAACTCAGCCAGGCACAGTGGCTCACATCTGTAATCCCAGCACTTTGGGCGCCCGAGGTGGGCAGATCACCTGAGGTCAGGAGTTTGAGACAAGCCTGACCAACATGAAGAAACCCAGTCTCTACTAAAAATACAAAATTAGCTGAGCGTGGTGGTGCATGCCTGTAATCTCAGCTACTCGGGCAGCTGAGGCAGGAGAATCGGTTGAACTTGGGAGGCAGAGGTTGCAGTGAGCCGAGATTGCGCCATTGCACTCCAGCCTGGGCAACAAGAGCGAGACTCCATCTCAAAAAAAAAAAAAAGAAAAAAAAAAAAAGGCTGAACTCATCACCTTCCCCAAACCCATTGCACTACGCTACCACCTTTTATATTCCCTATCTCCACGAAGGCCTTATTATACCTCCAGTTGTCCAGTGCAGACACCTGCAAGTCTGTGCTTAGCTAGGTTCCTCTGACACCCTTACTAACCTCTTGTCAAGTTCTGAATATTCTACATCCTAGAAACTGTCAAATCTATCCCCTATCTTCAACCTCACTCCCAACCCCATCAAAACAGCCCCTCACCATGTCTCTCCCGGATTAGAACAATAGCCTCCTTTCTGTCTCAATGCCTTTGCCACCTTCTAGCCTATTCTCTACACTGGAGCAGTCTTTCCAAAATGCAGATCTGATGATGATATAATCCTTGATAGGTTCCCCCTAACTTTCAAAACAAAATCCAGATTCTTCACATGGCATATAATGCCACTTCAGATTTCATCTCTATCTATGTCTCCAATGATACTGAGTTCAACTTACTTACAGTTCTTCAAACACAGTAAATCTCATGATTCTGTACTTTTGCATATGCTAATCTCTCTGACCAGAGCACCTTATCTCTCACTTCTTCAACTGGCCTCTCCTTAGTCAGGTTTCAGGAGCCAGCTGAGGCATTACTTTTCTACAGAGCCTACCCCGACTACTCCCTTTCTGTGTCCCCTCATCCCCAACCATCCAAAGCTTTTGCAGCATTCTCTTGCATGGCACTTATCAGTATATACTGTAACTGCCTGTTTATCTTGCCCACCTGTCTGCAAGCTCCTTGAGAATGAGATCATTGCCTTATCTGTTTCTCCAGTGTCTGGCATGGAATGTTACACAGAGTAGATAATACATGTTTCTGAAATAAATAAATCTGAGGCACGATATGGAAGAACTCTAATTGAAAATAAGAATTTGATTTTGAACCTGTATGGACTGAAAAAAGTGTATTCTGTCCTTTGCTCTAAAGGAAAAACCAATGCCTCAACCTTCAATAATTCATATACTTTGGAACATAAGTAAAAATATTACATTTACAAGCTTAAAAAAATCTAACGCAATATTTTTGCTGTCAACATTCACTGAAACAGTGACAAGAATGACCTTCACAAATGCCCTCCCTTAATCTTTTGTGTTCCAAGATCACAAAGGCCTCAATAAACATTCAGCTACCTTCAACTGACCCTGCTTGTATGTGGTGCAGGCAGTTTACCACAGGTGAATAATCTGAGGAGCCACCTTCCTGAGACATTCATTCCTCCACCTCCCTTGTTTACTTGTCTTGAGATCTGCACCACAGTATTGCACGGTGGGTTTAGTTAACAAAAGTAGTGAAAGTATTTTTAAAGGATTACTGTTAAAATGTAGTGACTGCATAGGAAATACCAAGGCTGTGCTCTGAAAAGGCAGGCACCTTCTCACACAACCAGGTTTATTAGAACAGATAGAAGGGCTGCTACAAAATCTTTCCCAGAGGACCTCTAACCTCTGAGAGAAGTGAACTCCTTCCATAGGGGATAATATGATGACGAGCCTGTGACTAGATGGCCACAAGTAGGAGAACTTTTATGTCAAATTTAAAATCTTATTCCCTAATAGAGCTATGCTTATTTTTAACCTAAAATAATACTTTTCATTACTTACCAGCTAAATTACCTATCTCCTCCTCATCCCTGCCTCCCATTTCCCTGATTCTAAATTCCAGGAAGATATGTCACAATTTATTCTATGTGTTCCTGCATACCCTGGGATATGGCCATATATCGCAGGCTGTAATCATACTCCAATGTGTGAAGTTCAGAGCTATAAAAAGTGACGGGATGAATACTGAAAACATAACAATGGCTTCCTTCTCTGTTTCCTCCACTAAACAGCAAGTCTCTCCAGGACTTAGTGTCTTTGTCCTTTTTGCTTAGCAAGCTTCTTTGCACAGACCTAGCTTTCAACAAATACCTGTAGAACCTATGTATGAATGAATGACAGCTATGATTTCTGCAAGGCTTTGAGAACATCTTGGCACATAAGAGTAGGAAAAGTTTGTATCAAAAAAAAGAGGATGAATGGAGTTTTAAAATGTGTTATATACACACAATGGAATACTATCCAGCCATAAAAAAGAAGGAATCCTGTCATTTACAGCAACATGGATGGAACTGAATTTATGATAAGTAAAATAAGCCAGGAACAGAAAGTTAAATATCGTATGTTCTCACTCATATGTGGCAGCTAAAAAAAAAAAAGCTGATCTCATAGAAGTAAAAGTTAGAAGAGAGGTTACTAAAGGCTGAGAAGGGTAGGGGAAAAGGGGGGAATATGAAGAGATCTGCTAAAGTATACAAAATTATAGCTGGATAGGCAGAATAAGTTCTAGCGTTCCATAGCACTGTAGTATAATTATAGTTAACAATATCATATATTGTCAAATAGCTAGAAGAGAGGAAACTGAATGTTTCCAACACAAAGAAATGATAACTGTTCGAGATGACAGATTTGCTAATTATCCTGATCTGATCACTGCACATTGTAATTGAAACACTACTATGTGCCCCATAATTATGTACAATTATTATGTGTCAGTTAAAAAATAAAAAGGAGGAGAGGGGACATATATTTATATTAATATATTATCTACTAATATTGATGTATAATATATATTATGTTGAAATCATTACATATATATTTACATGTATTTTTTAATAACATAGAACTGAAAGGAAATTAATTTACCAAAAAAACCCTTTAAAAAATTCTCAAGAAAGTTGCATCATGAGAATTAAATGTCAAAACAAATACCCAGAGAAGAGGAAGTAAATAATTCTACATGTCTGACTTTGGCTTGAAACATAGGCAACAGCTTTAAAAGAAATTTTAAAATGAAGATTTATAAAACAATGTAAAACACAACAAAGGAAAGGCTGTAAGTGAAGGAACAACAACTGATTTTTAAAACTCTGTATATGAAGTAAAATATTGGCCAATTTGGTGAAAAGCCAAACTGGTGAATAGGCATCTGATTTAACTACTTTTTCACTTTTCAACAGGTTAATGGTATGAGACAACCCTTCTCTACTCACAATGGAAGGGAGAAACTTCAAATCTAAACATATCCAAACAGCAATAACGGGCCCAACTCAGAGCTGTTCAAAGACTGACCAACTGTACTACAACAGCTGAAGGTGACGTCTGTCTGCAACAGCGCCATTAAGTAGCAGTCAAAACATTCAGGGGTTAGAAGCAGAGAACACATCTCCAGCCTAGAAAAAGACACACAGAATGCTGTTTTTTAAATTGTTTTAAAAAAAAAAAGTCATTTTAATGTATAGTGAATCACAGACTTTCCATCTTGCTAAGGAGACAGTATGGCAAGTCTTTAAATATTAAAAATAGACTATAAATATATAAAACTGATTGAAGGAGGAAAAATTAATTGGACTGGTCTGAAAGACTGATGAAATTAGCTTCCTAAGGGAGGCAGGCAAACATCAAAGCAGTCTCCAACTTTCAAATAACCTATCTATACAAATGGGCAGGCAGCAGAAGTTCCCTCCCATTCCCAAATCACAATACAGACTTAAATACAATCCTTAACTAAGGTCTCTCAGCCTAAAGGCAAAAGCTGATTTCCAGTCTGACCATAGGAAGAACAACCCTCCAAGAGAACTATCTTCTTTTAGTAATCAAAAGGAATTAAAAAAATACTGCTGCTGACAATCACTCATCTACCACTAGCATCACTTCCTTTCCATTCTTACTTTCTGGTCTCCAGGTTCCAGCTTAGCAAGGGAAGGCGAGAAGGAACAAACACAGCTTCTACTGCTTAGATAGGGGAAATGTGGTCCCCAGCCACACCTCCATAGAAATAATATTGTAAGTGGAAGTTGGTTAAGTATGGTTCAAGTTGTTCAATTAGCCTGACTTCAAGTAAGAAGGGCTGAATACCTTTTTTGAACTGATTCCTTAAGCTAATCACCAAGCATTAATACTGCTTAGACACAGAAATATAGCCTGAGTCCTAAACAACTCATTTGCAAACTAACTTCAGAAGCAAACAGGAAATCTCTTAAAAAAAAAAAAAAACAAAACTCATTTCAGAAATCAGTTTCACGACAGTTTAAAACTTCTTTTGGATCAGTAGCTTTAAAATTGGTTTTATAAAACAGCAGGGTGCCATGAAATTTCACTGAGGATCAGAATATTATAAAGATTTTTTAAAAATTGTTTATTTACCAAACATTGAAACTGAGTCAGACAATAATGGCGCTACTTCGGTGAAAAATGTAACACATCAGTCGTGTATTTTTAACATAAAAGGAGTTGAACAAACTGCAACACTATATATTAGTAAGTAATACTACATGAATGGACTCTTTGAAGGAGAAAATGTAACTGTTCAAGGAATGTTTAAATAGGGTCCTCTTATTACATTTTTGCTTACCATTAGAGGTCAAAGATGGGGTTCTAAAGTATGAAAAACATTTAAAAGCTTGTAGAATTACAAAGAGTTTGGAAATTGTGGTCACTGGTTTTCTTTTTTTCTGTAATTGAATACAAGATAAAAATGATAAAACATTAATGTGACATTGTCTTACTCCATTTTGTGCCACTGTAACAGAATACCTGAGACTGGGTAATTTATTTAAAAAATCTTTTGTTTTGTTTTGTTTTCTCTTACAGTTCTGGAGGCTGGAAAGTCCAGGGTCAAGATGCTGGCATTTGGTCTGATAAGGGTCTTCTTGCTATCTCCTTACATGGCAGAAGACAGAAGAACAAAGGCAAGTTAGCCAAACCCTGGGTGAAGCCTGTTTTATAAGGACCTTAATTCCATTAATGAAGCAGTCCTCTGGCCTACTCACCTCTTAAAGACCCCACCTCTTTCACCTCTTAATACTATCACATTGACAACACCTAAATTTTGTAGGGACACATTCAAACCACAGCAGACATCAATGGCTTTTTATTAGGTTGGTGCAAAAGTAATTGTGGTTTTTGCCATTACTTTTAATAGGACAGATGTAGAAGATAAGTTTCAAACCAAAGTCAGACAGGTAGCTGCAAATACATCAAAATGAAAATTCAACAAAGACAGGAATTGTTGCTTACTTTATTATAATCTCATCCTCTTAGCCTAAAACAGTGCTTGGCACTTTGTAGTTGCTCAGTAAATAATTGTTAGATAAATGAATGAATGAAGTTTCCCTCTATAAATTCCAGAAATATTTGAGAAAATTTTAAAGATAATTTTTGTTAATGTAAAGTGATGTTTTACTGTAAGAAAGTATAAACTATACTGATATAAATATATAAGCATAAATACAAAATGATTAAAATTGATCATAGTCCTACCACTCAGAGAAAGCCACTACTATTATAACATACTGGTATATTTACTTTCAGTTCTCTTTCTTATGTATATTTTTAGACAGCTGAGATCAAACACTACTTGAAATAGTTTATCTAGACTTCAGTGTTCACTTAAAGTTTTAATGTGATCCTTTCCCAATGTTATTGAAAATGAGGGTATTCATTATATACTTTTTAAATGTTGTATTTAAACATTCCAAAAGACCTGAAAACAATTTTTATCAACAAACAGGTTTTATATAAGTTACTGGCAGTAGATTACTCTCTAGTCATTGATATTTAAATTGTGATTAAAGACAAAACTATACTACAGGAAACATTTCAACCATTAAGTATGCAGTTTTGAGAAGAGATAGAATATTTCTTTAGTTCATTCATTTGTCTCTACACTTGACAAATATTTATTGTTGACTTAATCCAGACTAAGTACTGAGAATACGATGAGCAAAACTACACAGCTACTACCCCACAGAGTTCGTAATCTAGTCAAGGGAGACAGACATTAATCAAACAATCAATAAATTAATTGAAAGTTGTAAATGTTAGGAATAAGAGGTATATGGTCATATACGTCACTATTCAATAAAAGGAGTTGTTCTAGACTGGGGTGTGTGTGGGGGTGTGTTGTGTGTGTGTGCGCACAGCAGGGAATTGGGGGTAGGAGGTAGGTTGGAAACAATTTTGTCTAACATTCAACAAGTACTTCATTCAGTGTTAGTCAGGCCTTGTATTGGAAACATATGGCTTCTCTCATTTTCTTATTTAATAGTCACAGTATCTTATGAGTAAGAATTATCTTCCCTCACCTTACAGATAAAGAAATTCGGACTCAGAGATAAGTCATTAACTTACTTAAGATTATACAGCCACTAAATAATGAACTGGGATGCAAACCCAGACAATAAGACAGCAGAGCGCTTAAGTCCTATGCCACATATCCCACTTCCCTGCGTAACTGACAATTATACTAAGATATAAAGGATAAGCTGGTGTTAATAAAGCATGGCGTGGGGGAGGGGAAGACAAAACATTCTATGCAGACTGAGAAACATGAGAAAGCCCCAAGATAGGAGAGACTGCTATAAATTAAAGTGGGAACAACAGCAGTAACAAAGCCAGTGAACTAAGTAAGAACACAGAGAGCAATGGGAAATATGGAGATGAGACTGGAAGATGAGGCTGGGCCAGTGAGAGCCCTCATGGGCCACATGAAGGCATTCCTAAATCAATGAGAAGGCATTAGATGCTTTCACTGTTTTTATTTGAAATTCAAACACTCAAGGGAAAGAAAATTCATAAAGGGTGGATTTCATGAATCAAGAACTAGAAGGACGAATACTCGCTCAGTTTTGAAAATATTTTCTAGGACCTATCATATCTGTATTAATAAATATGCATACTTCAGGAATTTTAAAAGTGGTAGCTTTTAAATACCCTTTAAAATAAACCAAATGTAGACAAATTTAACAGAGGTTTGGGTTTTCCTTCTGGGTCTGGGTAATTACATTTACTTTGTGCAATTTTAGTAGTTTTCATCTTTATTTTGGAATTACTTCTTGTCCCAGTTTTACCCTTGTCAATTTTTTTTTAATATTTTTTATATTATTGGCAAGACATTTCTTTTCCTTTTTTTCTTAATTTTTTTGGGGGGAATCTGGGAAAAATTCCCTGAATACAGATCTAAGTAATTGTCAATTTAATTTTCTGCCGATTATTCATACCAATGATGAACAACAAATTTACTTAAATATAGAAACTAAGACTAACTCTGGAAGTTAGGATGATGGGATAGAACTTAAACGTCATAAATCTTAAGAATATTAAAATAATAACCTAACAAAAATAGGACGTAAGAGGAAGGAAAAAACAAGTTCATTAATTTTCTCAGTTTAACAGAAGAGAGTGATACCGTCTAAAGGTGAAACACACAGTTTCAAAAGATATTTTTATACCCCATTTTTTATAATCCTTAAAAAATACAGTAAAGAATTCCTTTAGAGCTCTATTGTGAAGAAGTATTATTTTTGCCCTAAGTGGAATTACTGATAAAAAGATAAAATTATGTTACACCAATTTATGAGTCTATAAGCGGTGTATAAGAAGGCCTGTTTTATAACATCCTGACCTATATGAGGATTATCTCCTGAAAGACAATCTACTAAAGTAGGCACAAAAGAAATAATAGTCCCTCAAAACATTTCTTCTGTCATTGTGAAGCTGAGCTTTTGGCACACTTGTTCAAAATTTTATTTATAACATCCATTTTCTATTTTGTCTTTTGCTTTTCTTATTTATTTTATAAGCTTCTTTATACATTAAGAATATTAACCTTTTCATACATGATACAACTCATTTTCCAACTTGTGGTTTATATTTTAAATTTAAGGCACTTTTGATGTACTTAATTTTTATGCAATCAAAACTATCTTTTCCATTAAAGCTTTCTTCCCTTGTTTTTATGCTTTAAAAGACCTTCTCTAACTGAAGGTCAAATTAAATAGCAGTTCTATTTGTTAGTATGAGGTAGGTCCAAACTTCATATTTTTCTTCAAGAAGGTGAACAGTTGTTCCAGTGTATCTGTGGAACCAGCCTTTTGTCCAGAACATATGGATACGTTTTCGAGGCATGACATCTACCCACACAAGGTTCTAATCCTCACCTCTACCTGCTAATAGCCACGTGCTTCTCCTTTCTGAAGAGAGAATCCTCTTTCTACCTGGTCCCTGGGTGAAAAGAGCAAAGGGAGAGTAGGATAATCCTGGTCCTCATCTCCCTTCAATTTATTTTTTGCATCTAACTCTCTTCACTTTCCTCTCCAATCCTTCTTGGGTCCCTAGTTTTTCAGACTCTACTTTCTTTTTTTCAAGTTGTGTGGTATTTTTCAGAAATGTAATTTGATATTAACTAATGAAAGAATATATAATAAACATAATGGTAGCCGGGCGCAGTGGCTCATGTCTGTAATCCCAGCACTTTGGGGGGCTAAGGCGGGTGGATCACGAGGCCAGGAGTTCAAGACCAGCCCGGCCAAGATGGTGAAACCTTGTCTCTACTAAAAATATAAATAAATCAGCCAGGTGTTTAATCCCAGCTATTCGGGAGGCTGAGGCAGAGAACTGCTTGAACCCGGGAGGTGGAGGTTGCAGTGAGCCTAGATCATGCCACTGCACTCCAGCCTGGGGGCAACAGAGTGAGACTCCATCTTAAAAAAAAAAAAAGGAAAGAAAGATAGGAAACCAGAATGGTTATTTCAATCAACAATATGGTTCACAAAAGTCTAATAACCATTACAAAAAAATTATCACTAAGTAAGATAGTGCCTAACGGAGATTATTTTTAAATTTCCAAAAATTGTGTAAGATCTATACTAATTGTCTATGATATATGGTAGGTACTCAATATGTTTGTGGTTGGGAAGAATTTTTCTTTTTAGATCTGAAAACACAGGCATTGGGTATAGTTTTAGATTTCAGAATTTTTACTGCCAAAATATTTTATGCCAACAAATGTAGAAGAATACAAAGGAGAAAGTAACCTACAATTTCCTCACAACAAACTACTTATGATTCACAATTTAGTAACCTTTAGTTATTTCTGTTAGCTAGGTGCCAGTGAGAACTTTATTTCTAAAACAACTAGAGAAACCACCACACTTTTAAAAAGGTAATTTTCACTGGGTGCAGTGGTTCATGCCTGTAATCCCAACACTTTGGGAGGCCAAGGCAGGAAGACTGCTTGAACTCAGGAGTTTGAGACCAGCCTGACCAACACAGGGAGACCTCATCTTTACAAGTAATTTAAAAATTAGTGAGGCATGGTAGCCTACATCTTTCCCAGCTACTTGGAAAGGCTGAGACAGGAGGATAACCTGTGCCCAGGAGGTTGAGGCTGCTGTGAGCCATGATCGTGCCACTGCACTCCAGCCTGGGTGACAGAGCAAGACCTTGTCTCGGAAAGACAACAACAACAAAAAGCAATTTTCTGGGCTACTTCTAATCTCCTACAAGATGCATCATTAACTCTAACAGGCAATACAGGCAAATTAAAAGTAGTCACTGTCATCAAATGCCCTGGTAGTGGCAGAAAATGGACAGTAGGCTAACCCAAGTTCCATTTCCAGCTTCCTTCTGTCTGTCTCTACTACAGAGGCTATGAAAGTTAAACACCTGACTTCCCAGCCTCCCTTGAGAAGCTATGTTACACAGTTATCACCAATGAGATACAAACAAAAGTCTGCTAGCACTCCTTTCCTTCTCACTGTGTAGCACATATTTGTGATGTGTAGGAGGCAGCTTCCAAGATGGCTCCCAATGATGCCTGCCTACTGAAGGGACTACTTCCTCGTATAGTCCCTTCCCATACTGTATCAGGGTTCTGTGAAAAAAGAATATGGCAGGAGTGATAGCTCACTTCCAAGATTAGGTTATAAAAGACATTGCAACTTCCATCTTGTTCTTATCTCCATCTGTCCTCTCCCTCCCCTGACACACACATTCTAGACCCTCCCCGCTCTCTCAGATCATTTGCTCTGAGAGAAGCCCACTGCCATGCCTTGAACCCTGTAGAGAGATCCCTATGGTAAGGAACTGAATCCTCCTGCTGACAGTCATGTGAGTTAGTTGAGAAAGCAGATCTCCAGCTCAAACAAGCCTTCAGAGGACTGCAGCCCCAGCTGGTATCTTGACTGCAACCTCATAAGGGACCCTGAGACAGAACCTCCCAGCTAAGCCATTCCTGAATTTTCAACCCTCAGAAACTATGTGAGATAATTAATATTTATTGTTTTAATCTGATATGTTTTAGGGAAATTTTGTTACACAACAATAGATGCCAGAAATACAGTGATGCCTGAAGGTACAACAGCCTTTTTACAACCTTGATACAAATCACATTCTAAGGATGGCAGTGGGCTTTTATTAATGTAGTTGAACATCACATCAGCTCTGGACTGCCTAATTAAGACTTCTTGTGGAGGCAGACCCCTATCTGTTTCTACTACATAGTAGGGCTTTTTGTTATTTGCAGCCAAACACATTGCAGACTGACAGCAACAATTCCCAAAACTCAATTACTGTTTCTAAAGAAAGGTTCCTTTTATTGAAGGATCTGCCTTTGCTCAGAAGTTCATACTTCTCTTACCTTCTGGAACGCAGTTGTTCATTTCATGATCCAGAAAAAATATTCAGGCTGTCCTGCAGGAACTCCTAGTATTTAAAGGCAGTGGCAAGGATTATCCCCTTCATTCAGCAAGCAATGACAATACTTTTAGTAGAATGCCTACTTCTTAAAACATGTCTCCCTTTGACATACTAAAAACTTCATTCAGCTACACCCCAAAACATAAAGAATTCAGAAATGTATTCCAAGCTGCTAGATCATATAATCCGTAGGAAAATGAGTTTCTTTTGATGATAATCTGCTATATCATATGAATTCCAGGAACATGTTTCAGCCCAAGAGAAGGAACTGGCTGTCTCTAGATGAGGTTCAATCATGTAACACATGATGTTTCAGTCAATGATGTACTGCATATGCAACAGGGTCCCCTAATATTGTACGGTACCATTTTTATAACTATACCTTTCCTATGTTTAGATATATTAATTAATTAATTTTTTGAGGCAGGGCCTCGCTCTGTTGCCTAGGCTGGAGCGTAATAGCATGATCACAGCTCACTGCAGCCTTGACTTCCTGAGTTCAAGTGATCCTCCCACCTCAGCCTCCCAAGTAGCTGGAACTACAGGCACACAGCACCACACAGGACTAATTTTTGTATTTTTGTAGAGATGGGGTTTCACCATGTTGCCCAGGCTTAGATATATTTAGATATACAAATAATTACCATTGTGTTACAACTGCCAGTGTGTATTCAGTACAGTAACATGCTATACAGGTTTGTAGCCTGGGAACACTAGGTTACACCACATAGCCTAGGTGTGCAGTAGGCTATACCATCTAGGTTTGTGTAAGTACACTCTGTGATGTTTGCCCAATGACAAAATTGCCTAATGACATTTCTCAGAACGTATGTCCATCATTAGGAGATGTGTGACTGTACAGAAAGAGTGAGAATTCAGCTTAGAAAAATCTCTCTTAAATAATCCCACATTCTCCTCCTAACTGCTTATCTCTTTCTAGATGCCAAACATTTAACACATAACAGAAGAAAAGTTTCATTTGGCACAGAAGTAAAAGTAATTTGGATCTAGTGACCTTGCTTTGTTTTTTCTTTCCAAGTGAACAATTGCTCAGAGATAGAAGCAATGCATCCCCAGAAGAGGAAGAAAAATGACAGGAAATCCCGATCCACACTTGACCAAAATCATCAAACAATCCAGGCAACTGGTGTTCACTTGTATGACAGTTTTTTAAGTTGTCAGCAATTCTTGGCAAATACAAGAATAGAAAATAACTTCAGTAAAACTCTGAGCTAAAAGGCTTAATATTCTCATGGGTGTCTTGCCCTTATAAAGGGTGGGTGGGGGGTACCTAAAGAAAGGAAATTTAGTCAGAGAATAAACCTTCTGCTGTAAGAGATAACATAATCCAAAATATCAAGTATACTATATTTGAGGAAACACCAAATTTAAAATGAAGTTTTTCAAAATTTATGTAACTCCATATATATCACTTCATATATATATACAAACACACACACACACATATAATTTACAGATAATAACTTCTTAACATTTAACCAACCTAAGGAAGCTATTTCTTAAAATTTAATTTTAAGATGAATTCATTTTAACTTTGAGATTTAAAAAACAGTCTAAGATCTTTGAAGCTAGCCAGAGTACATTCCTGGATTCTAATAGTACTGCTTAATCATAGCCAAGCAGACATAAAATGGTGTTTCATAAAAGTGTGATAGTTGCTACTGCAATGATCAGTAGGTTTGCTTTTAATGTTTATTCAGTTGCATATATTCAGAACATGACATGGATTGTTAAAGCCTGGAACAGCTCCTTGATTTCAAAACATGGTCACTTCCATAACGGCTATATATAAAAAAGCAGAATAAGAGGGCAAAATTTTGTTTGTATTTTTATTTTTAAAATATGGAATGCTTACACATTTGCATGTCATTCTTGTGCAGGGGCATGTTAATTTTCTCTGTATCATTCCAACTTTGGCATATGTGCTGCTGAAGCAAGCACACGGTGGGCAAAATTTGAAATGCTAGTCCCCATCCAACAGAGACCCACACAGTACTCCTTATATCATACTTAGAGAAGCTGTCATATTCATGCATATTTTTGCTTTTGATCTATGAAATTAATTTAGGGATAAATTCAGTTCTACTTTTTTAATTTTTCCTTTGCTGCCCCTACTGGCTCTTCAAATAACTTACAATAACATATTGTTTTAAAAAGTTACTTATGATAATATTCCCGAGACTTTTCTGCAATTTGACGATTTCTTCCACTCACAGGAAGACAGGCCTAGACTATAACAATGAAAGTGAACTCCACCAGAGGCAAGACAATGTGACTAAACTCAGGGACTTCCCCTTTGCTACACCATGGTACTCTTTGACCTACTTTGGTTTTCTACAAATCATCCCTTTAGTTCTCAGCCTGAAAGCACCAAAGCTAGGCCTCTGTTAATCACAGATTAACAAACAATAACAAACAACAAAAAAGAGAAATACACATACGTGTACACACACACACACACACTTTAGATTAAGGAGTAAACAATCTAATCTGTGGGAAAAGCCACACCACTAAATAAAACATTAACAAAGGACAATTATTTTTTCTAGAATAGATTCTAAAAAATTTAAAAGGAGAATTTTTAGAGCAATATTTTAAGAAATGTAATAGCTTTTAAAATTAGTGTCTTGTATATGTATCCTGATCCATAGATCCCATCTTTTGCTTAAAGCACCTGTTTATAAAACTTTACAATTTTTTTTTTTTTTTTTTTT
>NW_016806932.1:422917-428535 GCF_001698545.2 Rhinopithecus bieti | reverse complement strand
TTTTTGAGACAGAGTCTCGCTCTGTCGCCCAGGCTGGATGCAGTGGCCAGATCTCAGCTCACTGCAAGCTCTGTCTCCCGGGTTTACGTCATTCTCCTGCCTCAGCCTCCCAAGTAGCCAGGATTACAGGCGCCTGCCACCTCGCCCAGCTAGTTTTTTTGTATTTTTTAGTAGAGACGGGGTTTCACCATGTTAGCCAGGATGGTCTCGATCTCCTGACCTCGTGATCCGCCCGTCTCGGCCTCCCAAAGTGCTGGGATTACAGGCTTGAGCCACCGTGCCCGGCCAAACTTTACAATTTCTAATTGGAGTAGGAAGAGAGATCTGACATGCTTGATTTGACCTGCCAAGTCTTTTTTCCTTTGGGAGAATATTCATCTGCCTTTTCTATTGATTAGTTCAGTACTGTGCAGTTTTATGAAGAGTCTAGAAAAGTGTTAGGTGAAAATAAACAGCAATGACAGTGAACTAATCTATTTTAGAGGGAAAATTCCTCAAAGGCAAAGACAATTCCCTCCCTCATTTACCTTTTAGGTCACAAAAGTAGGCCATCAATAACTATAATTAGTGCAGCATCTGTAGGATGCTCGATTCTACTTTAACTACATAGAATAATTTAATCTCACTTAAATTATAATTAAATGAGATCAGTACTTCATGTGTCATGGAGCTATTAGTAAGCTTCAGAAAACTTGTTACTGGAATGTAGCAATTGTCCTCCACAAGATGAATGACCAAGGGAATCAGGAATAATGACATAATCTTCCTTCTCTCTGTGTTAAATTTATGCCAGGCAACTTTCAATGTCTCCAGGAAAAGTATCCACTGCTCTTTCTATCCTCCCCTCCCAGTCCTTGCATCAGGACAGACCAATTTCAAATCAAATACATTTAAATGGTTAAATCAATACATGTATATGAACCCTGATTTAATTTGTTATTAAACTGCTACTCAGAAAGTTAACAATTTCTTTAAAATGCATTTTACTTTTGAAATATCTCATACATTTTATTCATAATTCAGTTGTATATCTGACTTTAAAATGTACATAATCTGAAATTAAAGCAACAATAAGTTACTCCTAATTTTACATTTCCCTTAGGAAAAAAGAACAATGTACTAATATAGATACCTGTGAAACCACATCTGATTCCATGTATTAAACCTAAATAATAGACAGGCATGCTATCTAAGAAAAAAACAGCCTTGACCAAAAACTTTTTTCAACGAATTTAATGTGTAGAAATTTTATATTTGTGTATAACATGTAAAATAAAATTTTAAATTTTGAACACTTTGTTATAAATGAAAATGTACTATGTATTTTAAGCAAAAATTAAAGGGGATGCATCAGAATTAATTCTACCTGAATATTTCGGGATATGCAGCAAACTTGATATTCATCTTCCTCTTTTAAATTAATTAACCTGCTGGGTGAGGTGGCTCACACCTGTAATCCCAGCACTCTGGGATATGGTAGCAGGTAGATTGCTTGAGGTCAGGAGTTCGCGACCAGCCTGGGCAACATGGTGAAACCTCATCTCTACTAAAAATACAAAAATTAGCCAGGCATAGTGGCATACACCTGTAGTCCTAGCTCTTCGGGAGGCTGAGGTGGGAAGATGGCTTGAGCCCAGGAGGCAGAGGTTGCAATGAGCTTAGAACGCACCACTGCACTCCAGCCTGGGCAACAGAGCGAGATCCTGTCTCAAAAAAAAAACATTAATTAATCTAACAAATATTTATTTAGTTTTTACTATGTGCCTAATGAGTGATGAAAAAATAAATGATGAGAAAATTCTGATATGGTCTCTACCCACATTAAACCTCACTTTAGTGGAGGACAGAAATTAATCCAAGAATTATGTAACCATGATAAAATATGGTGCTCTGAGAAATAATGAGAGAGAACGGATCAAGTTAGGGAAGCTCTAGAAGGCTTTCTTTTTAAGAGACAGGGTCTTACTCTGTCACCCAGACTGGAGTGCAGCGGGGTAGTCACGGCTCACTGCAGCCTTGAACTCCTACTCTCAAGCGATCCTCCTGCCTCAGCCTCCCAGGTAGCTGGGACTACAGCCATGAGCCACCACGCTCAGCCTAGAAGGCATTCTTGAGGAAGTTAGCATTGAAAGAAATCTGAAAAATGAACAGGGGGAGTTTATTAGATGAATAAGAGAGCAGAGGTGAAGCTCTGTCCAGGTAGAGGAAAAAGCATGTCAAAGGCTTTTGAGCAAACTGTAAGCAGCAAGCAAAGAGGGCCTGTAAGTCTGGGGCACATAGAGCGAGGAAGAGCACATCGCAAGATGAGGCTGACGAGGTCAGCAGCCAGACCACAGAGGGCCCTGCAGGGAGGCTGACTATTCATCTTGGTTTACCCCTGTTGACTTGGCATAATCCCTTCTCTCACAGTGTCCCAGTTTGGATGATAAATTATGTGAGGCCATGTAAACACATTTATCTTTAACCAAAACACTATGAGAAGTCATATAAAAATTTTAAGGTGGTGTGTGCGTGAGAGAGAGAGAGACAGAGAAAAAGGTGTATTACAACATGAATTAATACACAGTAGTCCCCTGGTATCTGTGGGGTACACATTCCAAGACCCCCATAAATGTGTGAAACCACAGGTAGTACTGAACCCCCTATGTACTATGTTTTCTCTTATACATATATGGCTATGATAAAGCTTAATTTAGAAATTAGGCCCAGTAAGAAATTAAAAACATTAAGTAACAATAAAATAGAATAATTATAGGAATATACTGTAATAAAGATTATGTGAATGTGGTCTCTCTCTCTCTCAAAATACCTTATTACACTGTACTGCTGGTAAGCGAAAGCGAGGAAAGTGAAACCATAGATAAGGTGGGACTGCTGTATGAAGGTAAATATACAACTTCATCTGCAAAGTTTGAAACACACTTCATAGTTGGTCTCAGGGAGAACAAGATGTCTGACATTATACCAAATGAATGGGTAATAAAGCCTTCCTGCAGAGAGAAACAGCCCTTGGTCACTGCCCTCCCTGTCTGAGTCCTAGAAAATCACCTTGAAGAGGTCGGGCAGGCTTCTGGCCTGAGAGGGGAGCATGAATATGTCTGTCAGCCAGGGTAGAGACACAGGGTAGAGAAGAGGAGAAGGAAACTGCCAAGATAGGCTCACGAATAAATGTTTGAAGAGAAATAAGTAGGAGGGTGGGGTGGTGGGAGGGAGCACACGAGAAAAGAGAGGAAGTCTGCCCTTGGGCAGGGGGTTAGCGGGAAGGCCAGCAGGCTGCAAAGACCAACGACTTGCCCTGAATTGTCCATGAGCCACACCCAATAGGCAACTCAATTACAGTGATGGGACCAGAGGGGATAGAGATGATATGGAAATGTTCATGGAGACACAGCAATCAAAATTTAGGGAACCACAGCTGGGGAACTGTCTGCTCATCCCGACTGAGAACTCACTATCTTGCCAGTGAAGATGAGTTTTGCCTAATCCTTGAATCCTGAGGTCTTCTCTGAGATTAATGCTGTGATTACTGCTGTTTCCGCTTTGCATTTTCCTATGTACCCTTGCTGATCCTTTTGCTTTTAAACTTTCGATGATACTTTGATTCAGATATGTCTTGTGTTACCATCTTTTAATTTGATTGTCTTTCTACTCAATCTATAAATTCCTCACCAGGGGAGTTTTAACCACTTACATACAAAGCTGTTCATTATATATTGTGAAGTTAATGCATTTCAAAAGAAGAAAAATACCTTCTACAAGTTGTCTGGCACCCAAAAATGTCTGAAAATAGTTATCCTTTTAAAAAAGAAGAAAAAAGCCAAAAAAAAAAAAAACTAAAAAAATTAGATTTTCATTTATTTTACCCCAACTTGTAGCCTTTTACTTTACCCATATCAATGCTGAATTAAACAGAAAAAATAAAATTAAGCCATGTATAGATTTTGGATCTAAAGAACTGAAATTCATGACATGGAAATTAACAATGAATGGTAAAATCATCATGAAATAGTCTTAGAATCTTAGTGAACTAGTATTTAGCCTTGTCACTAAACTGGCTTGATTGATACCTGTCAACTTCTAGAGTTTCCCCCACTGCCCCCTTTTTTTCCTGCAGGCTATGATCATTCAAATCCTCAAACAGCTATACTCTTATGTTCTTGATTATATGCCAAGACGATAAATAAAGGTTTATAGATGACTCCAGAGTTAGCTCAGAGTCAATAAACCTAAAGGTGACCTAGTCCACATATCAGGCTATAATGGAAAATAGTGTATTTAGCCCCAAAGCATCATGGATTTAGCTACCTAGACAATACTCTGCCCAATGATGTACTAATTAACACCAAAATAGAAAATGATTTAGGACAGTATGTACTTTAGAACAAAAGGAAAATCTGAAAGCCACAGTTCATCATCCATCACCAAATCAAAACACGGGACATAAAAAAATATCAACTGAAAGAAGAGAAGAGAAGAGAGAAGTGGGGTGAGGGAGAGGGAAAGATGGAGCGAGGGAGAGAGAGACAGAGAGAGACAGGGGAGGGAGAGAGAGAGGGAAAGAAAGGAAGGAAGGAAGGAATAGCAAGCATAGAGTATATGAAGTATAAACAAGTCTATATGGCTAACAGTATACTTTCATGTTGGCAAAATCTGTGTGGGGATAAACTAGTAACAATTTAGCAATCTCTACATATGTAACAGGCAAAACAGCAACAACAGCAACAATAACCAGTCCTCTGTTTTACTTTCTACACTTTCTAGTTGCCTGCATGTCTTCATATTACATACTGTGACAATTTAAAAATAGTTCTCAAGAATAGTACTGTGTCCTCGTTTTCCTCATCAAGTTTGTAACATAGGTTACCTGTCACATAAGAAATTGTGCCATTTGAATTGCAAAATTTTGCACTTATTTTCAATCCCTCTCTAAGTTCCCGAACTGAATAGCCCATTAACTCTTTTTCAGTTTTCTATTCCTATTATTTCCCATTTTTACATCTATTTTCATAACCTTTATAAGCATATATTTTCCTTAACTATAGGCATACTTGAGAATCATTATCACTATCAGTGTTCTTACAGGTTTATAAAAAAATATTATTTCCCCAATACTATTATTTATTATGATGCTTCTCAGATTAAGAATAACTATTGTTATTTAGTTTCTTCTTTTCCTATTTCCATTTACTCATTCAATTTTCAGAGACTTCTTTTTATTTTTCCAACTTTGAAAGAAGTAACAATTCACTGTGATTGAAATAACTAAAATATAAATTCACTTGGTTTTAAAAAATCACCCAATTGTCCCTCTCACACATTCCTTTCTATTTGATCATGAAGACATAGGGAGGAAACTCTGAAGCAGAGTCATTTTTCTTTCTTAAATAGCTTCAAATGTATAACAAGATGACTAGAGGACTAAAAAACAAAGAAAAGCAAGATATTGGGCCACTGTAATAAGGACAAGGTTGCAGGCCAAAAAATAAAATAAATGTGTGTTCAGGTGTAGAAAAGACTCTGGATCACACATTCGTCTTTCTGATATATGTGATTGTAATATTCTTGGTGTCTTAGAATATTGACCTCTTATTAAAATACAAAAAAAATTTTCTTTAAAA
>NW_016806932.1:378672-421491 GCF_001698545.2 Rhinopithecus bieti | reverse complement strand
AAAAAAAAAAAAACTAAAAAAATTAGATTTTCATTTATTTTACCCCAACTTGTAGCCTTTTACTTTACCCATATCAATGCTGAATTAAACAGAAAAAATAAAATTAAGCCATGTATAGATTTTGGATCTAAAGAACTGAAATTCATGACATGGAAATTAACAATGAATGGTAAAATCATCATGAAATAGTCTTAGAATCTTAGTGAACTAGTATTTAGCCTTGTCACTAAACTGGCTTGATTGATACCTGTCAACTTCTAGAGTTTCCCCACTGCCCCTTTTTTTCCTGCAGGCTATGATCATTCAAATCCTCAAACAGCTATACTCTTATGTTCTTGATTATATGCCAAGACGATAAATAAAGGTTTATAGATGACTCCAGAGTTAGCTCAGAGTCAATAAACCTAAAGGTGACCTAGTCCACATATCAGGCTATAATGGAAAATAGTGTATTTAGCCCCAAAGCATCATGGATTTAGCTACCTAGACAATACTCTGCCCAATGATGTACTAATTAACACCAAAATAGAAAATGATTTAGGACAGTATGTACTTTAGAACAAAAGGAAAATCTGAAAGCCACAGTTCATCATCCATCACCAAATCAAAACACGGGACATAAAAAAATATCAACTGAAAGAAGAGAAGAGAAGAGAGAAGTGGGGTGAGGGAGAGGGAAAGATGGAGCGAGGGAGAGAGAGACAGAGAGAGACAGGGGAGGGAGAGAGAGAGGGAAAGAAAGGAAGGAAGGAAGGAATAGCAAGCATAGAGTATATGAAGTATAAACAAGTCTATATGGCTAACAGTATACTTTCATGTTGGCAAAATCTGTGTGGGGATAAACTAGTAACAATTTAGCAATCTCTACATATGTAACAGGCAAAACAGCAACAACAGCAACAATAACCAGTCCTCTGTTTTACTTTCTACACTTTCTAGTTGCCTGCATGTCTTCATATTACATACTGTGACAATTTAAAATAGTTCTCAAGAATAGTACTGTGTCCTCGTTTTCCTCATCAAGTTTGTAACATAGGTTACCTGTCACATAAGAAATTGTGCCATTTGAATTGCAAAATTTTGCACTTATTTTCAATCCCTCTCTAAGTTCCCGAACTGAATAGCCCATTAACTCTTTTCAGTTTTCTATTCCTATTATTTCCCATTTTACATCTATTTTCATAACCTTTATAAGCATATATTTTCCTTAACTATAGGCATACTTGAGAATCATTATCACTATCAGTGTTCTTACAGGTTTATAAAAAAATATTATTTCCCCAATACTATTATTTATTATGATGCTTCTCAGATTAAGAATAACTATTGTTATTTAGTTTCTTCTTTTCCTATTTCCATTTACTCATTCAATTTTCAGAGACTTCTTTTATTTTCCAACTTTGAAAGAAGTAACAATTCACTGTGATTGAAATAACTAAAATATAAATTCACTTGGTTTTAAAAAATCACCCAATTGTCCCTCTCACACATTCCTTTCTATTTGATCATGAAGACATAGGGAGGAAACTCTGAAGCAGAGTCATTTTCTTTCTTAAATAGCTTCAAATGTATAACAAGATGACTAGAGGACTAAAAAACAAAGAAAAGCAAGATATTGGGCCACTGTAATAAGGACAAGGTTGCAGGCCAAAAAATAAAATAAATGTGTGTTCAGGTGTAGAAAAGACTCTGGATCACACATTCGTCTTTCTGATATATGTGATTGTAATATTCTTGGTGTCTTAGAATATTGACCTCTTATTAAAATACAAAAAAAATTTTCTTTAAAATATTAATTACTTTGATATTACTTTAAAATATTGAAATTATTAATGTACCTTTTCTCTATAATAGAAGATACTATCTATAATTAGAATCTAAAACCAATACACTGAAGGTATTTTACAAAGTTAGAACTCCTTTTTGTCTAATGTAAGAGCCTAAACTAAGAGTAAGATCACCCCTTAAATCTTAAAAGAGGCAAATTTAAGAGGAATAAAAGAATCACTACTATCCATACTCAGTGAAAGGTAAAATTATGAAACTAATACAATAGTTCCTGGTTCTACATTCAAATTAATTATTTCCAACTAACACATATATTGACAGGTAATACAAAGCCTTTGTTAGATCCTGTATCTTGATTTCTGGCTTAATAATATGTCCGTCAACTAAAACAAAAATACACACACTTGTGATTTCTACCAAACTCTCTCTCCCTAGAGCCTTTGCTGTAGCTTCCTCACAGGGGAAGAAGCAAAACATAAGCTTGCTTATTTTTAAATCACGAAGGTTTGCTGTTTCTTTTCTTTTTTTTTTTTTTTTAAGTCACTATGATTTGTTGTGATTTTTATTGGAGCAGTAGGGGAAGAGGGCTATTATTTCTCTCTGTCTCCCTGCAGTGAGTTAGGGTAAGGAAGGAATGTGGATCCCTCTGGGATAAAATGAAAAAGAAAGTAGATGGGAATTATATGTGGGCCTACTCTATTTCCCTTAGGAAATACTAACCAATTCAAGTAACGAAGATCCAGACATGTATCATAGCACTGAGATCATGTGATGGCATTTAAATTTTAATAAAAATAAGATGAAACTAGTCAACTATAGTCTTCTGTTTTCAGGTATGTGTGATATGAAGCAGAAAAAAGAGGCTCATGAAGATACCTCAAATGGAGGACACACCCATACCACTTGAATAACCAACAGATATAAATGGATATTATTTTTAAAAGAGAAGAAATAATGACCATTCCAAAAAGAAACATGCCGCAATAGTGAAAGACAGTGCTAAGCTTAAAAGTTTCAGAGAGACTATGTAGAGAAAAATGGATTTGCCTGGGTCAAGTGTCAATGAAGACTTACAGTACAGCAAATGTAAGTCACACTTGAAGTAGCAAACATGCCAGAATACAAAAGAAACTCTCAGATCTGGGGGAAAAAAGCAGAAAGCCATCATCATCTTATTATGTCCTTGGCCCTGGTTCTTCTGGGGCAATATTCGCAAAACCAATTATGTTTCCTCAGACAGGCCTACTTTCAAAATGTATACTATTCACCTTTCATTCTAATACAATTTTTTGTTTGTTTGTTTGAGACGGAGTCTTGCTGTGTCACCCAGGCTGGAGTGCAGTGGCGCAATGTTGGCTCACTGCAAGCTTTGCCCCCTGGGTTCACGCCATTCTCCTGCCTCAGTCTCCCAAGTACCTGGGACTACAGGCGCCCACCACCACGCCCAGCTAATTTTTTGTATTTTTAGTGGAGATGGGGTTTCAGCATGTTAGCCAGGATGGCCTTGATCTCCTGACCTCGTGATCCACCTGCCTCAGCCTCCCAAAGTGCTGGGATTACAGTCATGAGCCACCGCACCTGGCCCATTCTAATACAATTTAATCTGGTTGCTTTTCTGAAGAGGGAAAGAGTATATAACTCCAAGAGCCTGTAGTCTGGATGTCCCACCATCCTCCAGCCCTTGCTGTTCAAAAAAACAGCTTGAATCCCAATGCCCCCTCACGCACCACAACTTCCCCTCCCCATCTGTAGGTCTCCAGTCTACTTGGGCACAAAGGGATTGTATCACTGTCACTGCAGCTCCTCCACACCATGACCAACTTCCCTGAGCTCCCATAGCACCCTCCTGCACAGTGCCCACCCTGCTGTCACTCCACAGAGCATCACTAATGTGCAGTCATCAAGGGTAGACGTCTTTTACGGACATTTTGGAGGTAAAAGATAGTAAAAATAGGAGAGAAAATTCCCCAAAACTGAATGCTAAATATGATGACTGTCCTCCAAATTCAAAGAAAACAAAAAAGGGAGCCATTTCATTGGCAGAGCCTCGTTTCTATGGCTATAGCTTTGTGTTATTACCTCTCCCTCTCTCTGGTCTTGCCTCTTCCATCTCTTAGTTTTGAGTACTCAAATCCTATACATACTTCCTCAGGACTCTCAACTGCACTCACCTTGACTATTCACGACAGCAATTTATTTTTGCTGCTGCCTTATCCTACCAGATCAGCCCCAAGTACTATTCTTTTCACAGTCTCAATCCTCTCATCAAGATGTCTTCCTAAACAGCATGAAACAGACACAATACAGGTATGCTGGATATGCTCTATTTGCCCTTGCAAATTATGTACCTGCCCTACTCTACACTGTTTTGTGTTTCAAATGCTCACCATTACGGACTGTATCATTACGGTTATCATTACGGTCCCCTCACTGTTTGGTTTATGATAGAGAGGCACTAACAAATATTCTGAAGGCAGAAGTGCGTATATTCCTCTAATGAAGGCCACAGTTCCTGTTAGGCAGGCAGGCTTCTCTTACAGCTGCAGACCTCATTGAGTTCCAGTAGCTACACTCAATCCTTGCCCCTGAAGTTTGGGGGGGGACAGTGACTTCCAGATGTCACTAGTTCAGAATGCCCATCATCCCTTACTGGTTTCTCTTAATCCTGCATGCACCTTTGTAGACAGTCCTTTTTGTCTTTAATCACCCCATCTGAGTGTGCCATCCGTTTTCTGCTAGGATCATGGCTGATTCAGAAGAGAGGAAAATAAACTAATTAAAAATTTAATTGACATCCTCAGAGAATAAAATACTCCTAATGTAAGAACCGGTTGCTCAGATAAAGTAACAATCTGAGAATACAAAAGAGTTATTGAAAGTTAAAAACATGGCTGCTAAACAAACATGTCAATAGAAGAAGTGAATAACAGAACTGGGCTGAAGGGCAAATTTGTTATTTGGAAGATAAGTTCAGGGAACTCTCCAAGATATAAAGTAAAAAGACCAAAAAAGAAAGCGTATATGAAAAAAGGTTAAGATGAAGGCCTAACACTTAACTACCGGTCAAAAAAAGGACAGACATAAGAGATAATAGGGAAGAAGTAACAAAAGAAATGATAGAAGAGTAATTTGAGATTCAATCTTTATGTTGAAAAGACCCAAGTATAGGGGAGAGAAACATATTCTGACATACACCGTGAAATTTCTTTCTTTTCTTTTCTTTTCTTTTCTTTTTTTTTGAGGCAGAGCTTCACTCTTGTTGCCCAGGCTGAAGTGCAGTGGTGCGATCCTGGCTCACTGCAACCTCCACCTCCTGGGTTCAAGCAATTTTCCTGCCTCTACCTCCTGAGTAGCTGGGATGATTACAGGCGCCAGCCACCATGCCTAGCTAATTTTTTGTATTTTTAGTAGAGATGGGGTTTCATCATGTTGGCCAGGCTGGTCTGGAACTCCTGACCTCAGGTGATCCACCTGCCTCAGCCTCCCAAAGTGCTGGGATTACAGGTGTTAGCCGCCATGCCCAGCTGAAATTTCAAACTCTAAAGATAAATAAGAGCATCTTAAGTTCCTAGAATGTCCTTCTTAGGAAAAACATGGTAAAGTACTTTGGGGTGAAGTGTCTGTAACTTTCAAGAGGTTGAGCAAAAGGGGAGAAAAAAACAGAGAAGGTCATCGTGGCAAAAAGTTAATAATACGTGACCCTAGGTGAAGGTTATATGGTATTTTCCATACTATTTTTTTTAACTATTTGATAGGTTTAAAAAAAAGCTGGGAAAAAAGAAAAATAAGCCTCCTAGAGAGGGGTAAAATAAAACAAACAAACAAACAAACAAAAAACAATTTCCATATTAAAAGAATAAGAATGAGGCTGGCATAAGACTTCTCATAATAAACACCAGATGGTAGAAAATAATGGAACCATGCCCTCACAGTTATGAGAGAAAATGATTTTAACCTAATATTTGAATCAACTGTAACAAAATCTGAGGTAAAAGTAAAAACATTTTCAAATATTCATGGGCCAGAAAGCTTAATTCCCACAAACTTTAATTAATTTTTTTTTTAAGACAGGGTCTTGCTCTGTCACCCAGACTGGAGTGCAGTGATGCAGTCACAGCTCACTGTTACCTGGGACTCCTGGGTTCAAGTGATCCTCCCACCTCAGCATCCCAAGTAGCTAGGACCACAGCTGTGCACCTAATTTTTACTTTTTATTTTTTTTGTTGAGATGGGGGTCTCACTATGTTTCCCAGGCTGGTCTCAAACTCCTGGCCTCAAGAAATCCTCCTGCTTCAGCCTTCTAAAGTGCTGGCATTAAAGGTGTGAGCCACTGCACCCAGCCTCCACAAACTCTTAAGAAAATTAATACTGAGCCTATGAAACTTAAACAACATAGCACTGAATTACTTTAAAAATGTGATGAAGCCATATCTTCATTATTATCACACTAGTCCAAGCATTATATCACCTATTGCTGAAACACTGCAACAGCCTTTTAATTGGTGTTCATGCTTCCTTTGTTTTACCTATCCATGCCCCACACAAGAACCACCATTTTAATGTTCCATTTTATTTTTTTTAATGTAGGTAACAGAGTTACACTGAACAAAATACTTTCACATGATTGAATGTAGGAAGTGCAAAAGAGTGTTAAGTCCCTGAGACCCAGACAGTGGGGACCCTACACTTTAGACGGCCTGCTGTGGACCTCCTCCAGCTGTACCCCTCTGAGAGATGAAGCCCACAGGACTAGGGCATGTGCCCACCCAGATTCTGTTTCAGGTACTTGGAACCCTACGAATCTCTTCTCAAATGGGCTGAGCCTACTCTCTGGGCCTACACATGGGTTGTCCTCCCTATGGCTGAACACAAGGCCCATGTGCACAACCTTAGGCTCAGAAAGTGGACAGGCAGCAGCTGTATGTGGGGTGTGCAGCAGCTGATGTGAGAGCAGGGTGTCTATCCTTCATAGCGTAGGACGGAGCATGGGATTTGGGTGGGAGAACAGCATAGACAGGCCACCTGCTGGCCAGGGCCCACCACGTTGAAATAGGCTTATGAAAAGTTATACAGTGAAAAGCCCTGGACCCATTCCTGTCCCCAGCCAATGACTACCTTTTCCAAAGACAACTACTGTTTCTAACACAAGTTAATCACTTCAAAAACCTGAAAATGTAATCTCCAACCTAAAGTATTTTAGTGGTTCTCTTATCACTGTTAAGATAAAATCCAAAATTCTTAAAGTGGTCAACATACCATTTTTCGAACTATATAACATTCATTAGAATCATTTGAGGATTCAAGTCTGTTCCAGTAGAACTGGGGTGAGGCTTGAGATTCTGCATTTCCAATATCTTTCCTAAGTGATACAGATGCTGCTGACCCACAGGCCACACCTTGAGTAGTAGGAGCATATAAGAAATTAATATTCCTTTTGAAGCTATGACTTCAGCTACCCAGGTAGGGAAGGAGGCTTTCCTCCTGGTTTACCCATCTCATTTAAAGAGAAAAAGCTATAGCCAGTCCAGGCAGATGGCAGGGAGGGTGGGTAGAAATTGCCAAGTAATAATAATAGTTAACATTATTCATTCGTTCAACAAACATTTATTGGACAATGTATGTGATAGCATTGGCCTAGAGGATCCAGCAATGAACAAGAAAAAGTCTCAGTCTTCCTGAAGCGTATAACCTGCTAGGGCAGACAGAATGAATATATAAATAAATAACAAGTTCAGGTCATGTTTGGGGCAAAGAAGAAAAATAAATCAAGATAAGGATCTAGAGGATAAGAAGAGGTGCTATTTTAGACAACTAAGGCGTACACAAAGATAGTTTTTGTTTGTTTGTTTGTTTTTTACCGTACTAAGTTCTCTGACAGGCACAGTGCTAAGTATCTTAAAGAGATGAAGGTCCTTTTACTTCATTTTGCTGAAAACCGAAGCTCAGAGATGTTAAGTAACCTCCTTGAGGTTAGACAGGCAGAATCGGGATATGGACCCTGGCAGTCTAGGGTCAATTTCTGTGTTAATATGTATTTCTTATTCATGTTACATGAGGGCTGCAGCTCTGCTGTGCTCAGCCGAGCTCCCTGTGTTTTCATATTCTGGAAGCCAGACTTAAACTTTTAACCTGTAAACTGCCTGGTGTGGGCCTGCCAGTGTAAGACCAGCATCACAAGAAACTCAAGCACAAATATTCATCAGATTCACCAGACACACTGCAAGAGTGTGTCTTGCACTCACTCAGCAGACCCAGAGGGATGAGCTAACATTTAGTCAACAAAATTTTCCCTTTGTTGGTTTAAAACTCCCCAATTTCAGGCACTTCAATTTTTCTCTAAGGAAAACAAGTTTAACATGCAACAGGACACTCTAGTTTTAGCAATGGTTCTTAATCTTTTAAGATTACAATCCCTTTGAAAATCTGATAAAACACGGGCTCTCTCCCAGGAAAAATGCAAGTGAGTACACAGTTTTGCATGCAACTTAAGGGGCTCAGACACCTAAAATAGCAATAACCCTCAATTTGAGAATGCTTACATTGTAGCATCTTCCAAAATAAATCTCTGCTCTGAAAACTTTCTTCTCCCTGGTGAAGGGAGTGATCCTCTTTTACTAATTACTTAATTTAATTAAGACATAGTTAACTCTAATTATTAGCATTTCAAAAACACAGCTTTGTCCTCTAACACAGTTCAGCAAAAAAGAAAAAGGACCTAGCTAGCTGTTAAGAATTAGTTATTTCAGCTTCCTGAAAGGCAAGTTTCAATTACAGGTTATCTATGTGTGAATTAGCCATAAATATTTTTATTGTATAGTGGGTGATTTCCCTTCTATAGTCAGTAGTTTACAACAAGTATGTTGTTGAATGCAATTCTGGTCCTTGAGAAACACAACTATAATTTCCCTAAGTCACATATAATTTCCCTAAGTCACATGTTTTTAGAGAAAGGTAAATTTGTTCCTTCTGCCCTCTAAAAATCATGAAATGCATCTCTAGACTAAGAAATGATTTAGGCTTCTGTATCATTTTTCAGCTTCATAGTATATTGTTGACTTTAATTTTTTTAATAAACAAAATATAGTACTACTAAAATGTAAAATGACACAATGGAGAGAGCAGGCAAATAAAATAGTAACTTTTCATACTTGATGCCCCATGTTTAATTATACAATGACTGAATCATAATGTGGTAGAGCTCTTAATACAACATATCCAAATTACTGCATGGCTAATTCAAGGAGTTCAAAGTAAATAGGAATATAAAGATGCTTAAATATATACTTAAGGCCAGCTGTGTTTGTGACTTGAAAGAGAGCTAAGGCAACATGATAGTTGACTACAGAATCACCAAAAAATACAGACATTTTATCTAGTCAATTTTTAAAAAATAAAATGGCAAGGATATTTGAATTAAGCAGATTAAGAAAAAATTATAAATAGGATTTGCCTCAAGCCTAGAATAAAAAATAAAGGTTGTTTTTTTTTTTTTTTTTTTTTTTTTTTTTTTAAGTTTCAAGGAGGCCATTACTAGTATTGGCCTATTGAAATTAACAAAATAAACTCTGGGGAGACCAAATGTCTGAGTTTGAATCCTTGCGTTGCCATCTGCACTAGTTAGGTGAACAGGAGCAAATTATATAACCTCTTTGTGTCTCAGCCTCCTCTTATTAAGTGGGTGAGTTACATGGGTGAATGCATGTACAGAGTTTAAAGTGGCACCTGCAAAAAAAAAAAAAAAAAAATCCAAACATTAGAATGTAAGCTCTATGAGGGTAGTGATTTTTATCTATTTTTCCCATTAGTGCATATGAGTACCTAGAACAGTACTAAAGATAGTAGGTGCTCAGAAAATATTTGTGAAATGAATGACTGGTATCATTGTTATTATACGGTATTTTCTCGATAGACGGAAAAACTAACTCAGTTAAGCTCAGCTATTTAAACTTGGAAACTTTGCTCTCTTTTCTCCAACCCCCCTTTAAAAACGTAAGTGTTGTGACATTGCAAACCCGTCTTCTAAGACCCACAGCACCAAAACATGGGCGATAAACTAGATTTTAGTTGAGCAAGAGTGCCATCTAGTGCTCATAAAAGCTGCAAGCTGAGAATTAGGAGTAAATTTTTATTCAGTGTAAACACAAAGGGGAAAAAACCCACAAATGCAAAACTCATTAGGAAAAAATATTCTTCATTAACAGCCAAGATGTTTGAAAGAATGTTGCTTCTAAATAAAAGAATCTCAGCTTTAAAAGTTGGTATATACCATATTAGAAGAGACATTTCAGAGAGTACAGTTTACTGAAGTTCTACTTACCTTAAAAGCCATTCTTCTATGAATAGAAAGTGGTGTTTTGACTTATTTTCTTTTTAATGACATGTGTTTGGTCTCATTATAATAGATTAACCAATTATAGAAATTTTGGAAAAATTAAGAGACGCATAAACCACTGCCAAGAGAGATAACCGCTGTTAGTACTGGGACATACAGTCATGTGTCACATAACATTTTGGTCAACAATGGACCATATATACTATGGTCATCCCATAAAATTATCATACCACATTTTTACTGTGCCTTTTCTATGTTTAGATAACACAAATACCATTGTGTTACAATTGCCTTTTCAGTACAGTAACATGTTATTGAGGTTTGTAGCCTAAGAGCAATAGCCTCAATGTGTAGTAGGCTATACACCATCTATGTTTGTGTAAGTACATTCTATGATGTTTGCACAATTACGTAATTGCCTAACAATGCATTTCTCAGAATATATCTCTGTTGTTAAGCAACACATAACTGTATATATGTGTGTATATATGTATGTATATACCCCTTCTAGATTTAAAATATACATTAAAAATAGTTTAATTTTAATAAAACATTTGGCCAAGATGCTAAAAATGAAATGAGAAAATTATAAATATTGATAATTCTTCACTAAAATCAAGAGCTTTCTCTGTCATTGAAAAGCTCTCGTCTCAACATTGTATTCAGTGGGTTAAATTTTTTAAATAAATTGCTATAAATTATGTAATCATTGTGGGTAGCTCTACAATAGCCAAAATACGTAAGAATTATGGTTTATAAAGTGAAAAAAGATAAAATTATTTCATCTGTTCCTTATAGATAACACAAAATGGATAGTAAAGCACACCAACTTGAGTTCGAGTGATCTGAATAAAATTTGGGTTCCTTAATATTTAATCTCACTCCTTATTCATTTGAGAATGCTCATTAAAGTTTTGGGATTTGCTTTTAATTCCCTTTACCCCCAAATCATAGACACAGAAGAGATTTGACTCACAGCTCTCTAGAGAATTATCAAATGATGAAAAGAAAGCTGACTGCCATTTCCCACCTTTTGGACAAATGCTGTTTTGCTTTTAGTACCAAGAATGGGAAGTAAAACATTTCCTAAGGTTGCATAGGAATAATGGGGGACAAGAGTCATGAAGGAAAGGAAGAAGAACAAGGAAGATGAAGAAGCTGCTAGAGTCAGGCAGGCCTCTCCCACTGAGGCTTGGTGGGCCCCACCTAATGAGGGGGCAGACACTGGGGTAGGGCATCTATTGTTCAGGCTGGTGTGAGGCTCCTTTATCTGGAGAATGGCTGCAAAGGTAGGAAGAAGTCAAGATTGGGCTCATACTATCACTAGCTGAAGCACACTCTATTCTGACATTAAGCAGGTTCCTAAGCATATACCCTAAATCACAGCTCTCTTCATAGTATGCAGGAAGGACTCTTCCTAACTCCTAGCTTCAGGAGATAGGTTGTTAGGGTAATGGTTCCCAATGGCTTTTAAAATGGTTCCTAATGATCCTCCTGGTATTCACTCTTTTCTGTAATCTGTTCCTCTTGAGTATGGACTAAACCTAGTTGGCTGGTTTCTAATGAAGTGATGAAGGTAAAAGTGATGGGATGTTTCTTCCAAGATTAGGTTATAAAAGACTGTGATTTCTGTCTTGCTGGCACTCTTTCTCAGGCTAGTACTCTCTCTAGCTCCTCACGTTTCCTTTGAAGAAGCAAATGGAAAGGCCCATGTGGCAAAGAACTGAGGGTGGCCTCCAGCTAACATCACCAAGAACTTGAGGCCCTCAATCCACTAGCCTGCAAGGAACTGAATCTTACATCATCTGAATGAACTTGGATGAAAACCCTTCCTACTTTGAGCCTTCAGATGAGACCACAGCCCTGGTAGATACTGTAATTGCAGCTTTATGGGAGACCCTGAAACAGAGATCCCAGGTAAGGTGTAAGCAGATTCCTAATTCACAGAAATTGTGAAATAATACTTCTTTGTTGTTTTAAACCACCAAATTTGTAATGAGGCTATAAAAAATTAATTCAGTTGTTAAAAAAAGGAAAGCTCCTCAACACCCCCTCCCCGCCCCCAGAGGGAATGACTCTGAGGGTCTTTATCCTTGGCTTGTGGCAGCCTCTGCAGTCACCACCTAAGCCTGGACCCTGCTCCTCCCTTTGGCATGACTGACACTTTTACAGATTAGGTCCTCTACAGTCCACTGCATAGTCTTCTCTGTCATCCAAGGGTTTCTGCACTTTCCCCAACATCTGAAATAAATAATATGATGTTTGAGCAAACTTCCTAGTTCCATGCTTCAGTGACCAGACCAGCTTGGAATCTAAGTGCATGTGTGGTTTCTAAGAGAAATCATCCATCTCTATTATGTATCATTAATTGTACTGTGGTTTGCAGCTTCTATTTACTATTTACCAACTAGTATGAAAATAGTTCAGTATTTTAACAAGTACTGTTGTGCCAATGCATACTGGCTGAATATCAGTCTTAGTTTATGCTGTAAGTTTAATTTGCTTGACAAGAATCAAGATCTTAGTTCTACTTTCTTTCAATAAGTTTTCAATACAGTATAAGTGTATGAGTTTGAATGTCAAGCATAGCAACATTCTAGGGAAATTTCAATTATTTAATGTAACTTTTACAACTTCTTTTGGCCATCTCAGTCTTTAAATTATGAGGGTATTACTTTATGGAAACTTGTTTTATTGAAATTGTTTTATTTATAATGCCCATCAATGTAGTGAGGAGCTTTGACACAAGTTATAGTTACATGTTCATATAGGCACTGACAGATGGCGCAAGGAAGATAAAAGGGGGCCACAAAAAGGAAACAAAAATGAGCCCAAAACTTAGTCTGCAGGAAACAACAACAGAGCATTAATTACTTCCAGCCAGTCATCCGAGATTTGGTTTAGGCATGTTGGGGATAGAGGCAGTGTATACTTGTGTAAATGACAAACTGAGAAAAAAGTTAATTATTACAGTAAAATTTATTTGCTCTATTAAGCTGTCTTTATTATCCCAACTCATCCTGATCTTTCCTTGCTCTGAATTACAGTCATGCTTCACTTAATGACACAAATATATTCTGAGAAATGTGTTGTTATGTGATCTAATCTTTGTGCGAAAATCACAGTGTGTGTTTACACAAACCTAGAGGGTAAACTCAGACTAACACCTAGGCTTTATGTTAGAGTCTATTGCTCCTAGGCTACGAACTTCTACAGCATGTTGCTGGACTGAATACTGCAGGCAGTTCTAACACCACGATAAGTATTTGTGTATCTAAACATATCTAAACATAGAAAAGTATAGTAAAATATATTATAATCTTATGGGACCACTATTGTATATGCAGTCTGTTGTTGACTGAAATGTCATTATGTGACACATGACTGTACTGTACCACTCTATATTTCACATACTTTTTTCCCCATTGATCTTGCTTTCCAATACAGAAATAATACATGCTCACCATAAAAAGCAAAAAAAAAAAAAAAAACTATAGGAAAATAGACTAGCGATTAAGAACAGAGACTTAGAAATCAGACATGCCTTCTCTTGACTCCAGAACTCACTATTTCAGTTCATCTTTTTGAGTCTGTTTCCTCATCTACAAAACCTAAAACTCACCTCCCAGAATTGTTGCAGGTATAAAACTGGAGACTGCAGGGAAATGATACTTCAGAGAAAGTACACAGATAGTTGTGTAAACTCATCCAGAATATGAATGTAAACCTCAAATATAAAAAGGCAATAGTATGGCATGAATTGAGTTTTGCAGATCTGGTGTGACCCACATGATCAGACAGTGTCACCAGCAACTGCACCCCACCTTTGGGAACCCTGGGGTCCAAGGAAAGAGCACTAAGGTGGCTGCAAGTACTTCTCAATGAGAATGCCTAGAAGGTTCCTGTTTCCTTGACTAAATAAATCAGAAACTTAATCTAATATTATAGTGAGTGGGTTCATGCATATTTGTGTACTTCTTTTGTTTGGGAAAGATCTCTTCCTCAAAACCTGTAACCCAGGGAAACACTGCAAATGTTACATGTAAAATGCTTACCACAATGCCATATAGTAAGCACTCAATAAATTTCAGCAATTTTAATTTTTTAAATCCATTAAATAAGTCATATCAAAAATTAATTACTAATGATTACCATTATTCAAAGAAAAATTTAAATCACCAATAACTATTTCTAAAGGAGAACTATGGTTAATATTTTGGTATATAAGAGTTTCCTGACTTTTCCCTCTTCTCCATAAAAATATATATTTTACATACTATTTTAAAGCTGTCCTTTCCATTTAAATTTGTATATTTCTTTTCCTATACATGCATTTTAAAACAATTTTCAATAATTATAATAAGTTTGTGACCAGTCTAGGCAACATAATGAGACCCTGTCTCTACAAAAAACTTAAAAATCGGCTGGGTGCAGTGGTGTGCACCTGTAGTCCCAGCTACTCAAGAGGCTGAGGTGGGAGGATTACTTGAACCCAGGAGACTGAAGCTGCAGTGAGCAATAGTCACATCACTGTGCTCCGGCCTGGGTGATGGAGTGAGACACGGTCTCAAAATAAAATATAAATAAAAATAATAATCCTTTATAATACCACTTGTTTGATATTTAATTACCCACTTGTATATAAAAGACATATAGATAATACATTTATATCATAAATATATTAACATATACACACTTCTAAGGTTTGGACTAATATTCAAACTGCTCTCTAGAAAGTCTGGCTGTATGATGCACTCTCCCACCAATAGCTGCACTGTTGTCAACATAGTACCATAAAATTTTACATTTTTAGCAGTCTTAATTTGTTCTTCAATTTTCACTACAAAATTCTTAAGGGCAGTAGTTGTTTTATTTTGTTTTTATATCCCCACAATGCCAAAACAGTGTCAGACATAAAGAAATATTTTAAATGAATTCTAACCTTATCTTTGAAAAGCACATTTATTTCAGTCTTAGATGGAGAGGGAGGTCTGCTACAGAGGTGCTGTGGGATTCAGGAAAAGAAATAACAGCCCTGTAATTCTGTATTTTAACAAGAGAAAGGAACTAATCATAATTTAGTCTCATTCTGACCAATTAAAATAATAATATGAATATGTTGTATGTAATGAAAGAATATTTATCTCAAGGTTTGAATCTTCATATATTACTGTACATCTACTTCCAAATTCAAAGAGGGAGCCATCAAAGACCACCATAGACTGGAATTAGATACTTATCTGAATAATTACCACTAAGAGAATAAAAATAAACACACTTCTGATAAATTCTCATTGCCTGGTGGAAAGGCCAAACGCAGTTCTAGCCTGGGGTCAAACTTTTGTTTATAAAGTTATTTTTCTGTGTTAAACTGAAAAAAAAAAGAAACAAAAGGGATTGTCTGATATTCATACTTTAATATTCAATACAGGCCCAATCATGCAAGATATGTTTAAATCTTTAACACCTAAGGAAGATGAACTAAGCTTTAATGTAGTATTTAAAAAAAAAGTAGTTGTCACTAATGAGGTATATTTAGACTTTACATCTTCCTTGACAAGGTCAGTTGCCAAAATCATTTTGTTTCATCATATTATAATAGATTTTTAGTGCACATATCAAAATCTGACCTAACAAATGGTATGCAAAAGGATAAAAATGGCATTTACTCTGATAAATTTGCAAATATTTTATGCTTAATGGTACTGTTATAATAGGACTTACAATTAGAAAGTATCAATGAAGTATTTTAAAATCTAATTTAAAACATATAAGCAACAAAGTTAAAAATGCCTCAACAATTATGTTGGTTCAGGTACCCAGTTCAAATTGAGTAATTGCTGAACTTATATAACTTAGGTGAGTTCGCTTTTTAAGAAATCAAGATTAAAATGTTACAATTTAAGTAGATAAATGCTGAATTATGAAAGGGATGCAAAATGTAGTTTTCTACATTGTTTAAACACAATCCTTTATGATTCTAATAATTTTCCATAACAACTGAATAAAAGAATAAGTTGAATATGAAGTATGTATGGGCATACAAATGGGAGAATGATTTCTGTATAAGCACAATGTAATTATACAACCTAGGCTTGATTTCTAAAGACAATTGCGGCCCCTTTTCTTTTTAGCTATAAACAACTTGCTGTATGACAAGTAATGTAAAACCGTATTTTGGGAGATTTCAAACGTTTATAATCCACAGGAAAAATACTCAACACGCCTACACTATTTTTTTAAGCCCACAATAGTGCAGTCTTTCAGCTATAAAGCCAGAAGCCAGTTATAAAACCAGTACTTTTCCACTAGAGTTACTTGTGGGGTGGGGAAGGGGACGTTCAGCACTGCAAACGTTAGGGTCTAAAATAAGATCATTGCAAGGAGTCACTACAACACTTGCACTGCCAGCACTGTCATGGCAACAATGAACTAGCTAGGAGAATGCTCTTTTAACATTCAAAGCTAATCTTGAGTCTATTGCTCCTGGAAATATAACAAATTTTCTTTTAGGTAGTGCATTAAAGAAATCATCTTACTAGGAATCACTTAATATAAAAATAAGCCTTTTATACACCATATTTCCAGGATCAGCGTCCACAGACTCCTTGCGATCAGGCAACTTTTATAATGACAACATAATGAAAAGTATACACCACAGTGAAACATGAAGATTCAGTAGGGCTCAAATGCAATTTAAACACGGGTCAAGGTTTAAATAAGGACTTGATATGCAACTTAGTAACATCTGAGAATGTGATTTCCCCTAGAAACAACAAACTTTTAAGTTTTACCTTGAAGGAAAATAATTTGGGAAAGAAATATATATTTTCACTGTTAGGAATCTTAACATTAAATTTTTAATTCAGATAATGAGGTATAATGTTGGAAAGCACAGACTCTTGAGTCTCATAGCCTGGGTTTTAAACCTGACTCCTCCTCTTACAGATTGCGCATCCCTAATCCAAAAATCCCAAATCCCAAATGTTCCAAAGTCTGAAACATTTTGAGAACTGACACAACACCCCAAGTAGAAAAATTCCACATACAAGTACTTAATACAAACTATTTCATGCACAAAATTATTCAAAATATTGCATAAAAATTACCTTCAGATTATGTGATAAGGTATATATGAAACAGATACATTTTGTGTTTAGATTTGGGTTACATCCCCAAGATATCTCATTATACATAAGCAAATATTCCAAAACAAAACAAAAAAAAATTTAAAATCTGAAACACTTCTGGTCCCAAGCATTTTGTTTTGTTTTGAAACAGGGCCTCCCTCTGTTGCCCAGGCTGGAGTGCAGTGGTGCAATCTTGACTTACTGCAGCCTTGACCTCCTGGGCTCAAGCAATACTCCCACCTTAGCCTCCCAAGTAGCTGGGACCACAGGCATGCACCACGATGCCCAGCTAATGTTTATATTTTTTGTAGAGATTAGGTCTCACTATGTTGCCCAAGCAGGTGTTGAATGCTGGGCTCAAGCAATCCACCAAAATCCTGGGAACACAAGTGTGAGCCGTGATGCCCAGCCTGGTCTTAAGCATTTTGGATAACACATATTCAACTTGTATTAGCTATGATAACTTGGGCAAGTTTTTAACCCATCTGGGCCTTGTTTTTTCTTGACAGATAAAATGGAAATAAAAATATCTACCCACACAATGTTGTGAAGGTTGAATGAATTATTACATGAAAAGAGCTAAGGGTTAGGTGTGGCATACAGAATGTTTGAAAATACAAAAGCACACAGACTGCTAATGGCGTTTTAAGACAACTTGATTCCAATCACATGGCACATTTTAAAGCAGACAGGAAAGTCTGGTGCCACCTCTGCCCCTCTCCTCCCATCCACCCCAACTCACAGAAGATAAAAGAGGCAGGCACAGGAGCTCAGAAGGAGCCCCAAAGACACCTGCCACATATTTCCAAGCAAATTCAACTCTTGTTTAGTTACTTTCTTCTAAATTATATCAAACTGTCTGATAGAGAAAGCACTGTTTTGAAGACTTTCTGCTTAATATGTCAAGCTCCCATTGGGGGAAGCACAGTAGAAACACTGATAGGGCATCTCTAATGTCCTCATTAGACCCTCAAGGAAAGAAACTTCTGTAGTAGATAACTTGCTTGGAGTACTAGACATGAATCAACCAGGAGCAGAGTATTCGGTTGCTTACTGGCAACACCGGCATACAAACAATCACTTACTTTTCTGTATTATGTGTCCCTGAAGACATGTTGAAAGTTAAATGTTTATAAGTGGAATAAGAGACTAACACAGTGTAAGGGAAATCCAGTTCCCAGAGAGCTAAAACAATATTTATAAAATCCTTATAGTTCCTAGCGGCATTATTTCCCCTAGGACCAATGAACCTTCAAAGTAGCTTAAAACTTTCTCAGTTGCCTGGAGACTTGGGGGACTCTAAGGGCATATAGTGCTAGAGGGCTCAACTTCCTATCTCCTCCCCTAGAGGAAGGAGGCAGAATAGAATACTAAGTACTCACATTCACTGAGCACTTACTGGGTTCCAGTAAGCATTGCTCATAACTCTGTAAGGGAACTGAGGCTTAAGGAGGTTATGTAACTTGCCCAGTCACACAGTTTGGCAGAGCAGGACTTAAACCCGGTCTGACTAACTTCACAGCCCACATAGTCTTGACCATTATCCTCCAATGCTGTCCAGGTACTGAAGCACAAGCTTTGGCTGTGGGCCTCTCCATGTGTACTTGATTACCCGGATGACCCATGCAGCTGCCTCCCTGCAACCTCTCCCTGCTGGTGCCATGCTGGCATACCAGAATGATGCTGGCCTCCAATGAAGGGCTGGTTGCTCCAGATCTGCTGTCACTTTGGGCAACTACTAACACTTACACTGGGGCAGTGGTACCCTATGACACAATGTATTAAAATAGAATTTAATGTACAAAAGGCAATTGGGGATTTTCAATACATGTGGATACAAAGTGCGGGATGTATGGAAGTCAATCACATAAAAATCAAGTCCATTTCTAAACTAATGGCAGTTTCAAGTTTGACTCATTAGATGGAAGACCTAGATCAAATTCATCATTATCATCATCATCACCACCATCACCATCATCAATATTTGTCGTGCATTTACTATGTGTTAGGCTTACTTCTACATGCTTTACATGTTCAAATAATCCTCAAACCTACTGTATGAAGTAGTATTATTCTCATTTTACAGATAAGTAAACAAAGGTTCAAAGAGTTTATTCATAGTTAAATTTGTACAGTATACTAAAGTTTACAAAATGCTTTACCAATGTCATCTCTTAATTTTTAGAACCATACCACAAGGGAGATAATAAAATGTCAATTACTAGATGAGGAAACAGACTGTAGAGGTTAATTTATTCATGAGCACATGGCTGGTAAGAAAATTCAACATGATCTTTATACCATTCTGAAGTAAGATCTCTAGTCAAAGTGAGACTCTGGATACTTAGAATAGGTGGTCAGGAAATAAAGTAAACCAGAAATAAAAAGTTTCTTTTGTTTTTTAAAGTATGACCTTTATTAAACTTAAGTGAAGTATATATAGCCTTTTCTTTCCCATGTCAAAAAATAGATAAGCATAGGGTTTGGCAGATAGTAGATAAACACACATACACAAATCTAATGAATGAAATGAGAAGAAATGATTCATTAGGTTCAATAGTAAAATTTACATTGTCTCAATAAAATTTCAATTTTTCATACTCAGAATGTCTGTCATCAACAAAGGTCACATGTTATAATTTAAGTCAGTCAATGTATACATTAACTTGTTAAATGAGAAAGTAGATACATCTTAATTTGAGGTATAATCACTATCAATGACTGAGAGATCTTACACTGTGAGAAAACCTGTCTCCCTAACATTTAAATAACTTTTTACTTTTGAAAGGCTTCTCTTAAATATGTCCTTCAGTACCATTGAACGTATTACTCTACCACTATTTTGCAAGGCTCAGTCTTTATCACATGATTGGAAGAATTTCTTGCTGTGTTTAGGCTATGAATAGCATTTGAAAAATTACTCAGTTATAATTATAGACAGCTAACACCTGCCAACTAGCTAGAAAATGAAATCATGTAAAATTTAAAGACAAGTGTGCAGTGCTTGTCAAACACAGAGGTATCAAAACAGTAAATGCTCACTTTTAGTAAGGTAAACTAAGATTCTAATTAGACTTTATTAAATATTACTCATAAAATAAATTATTCTAGCCATATGGTTAATATTTTAAGGCATATATATTTGTCAGCTTGTCAATTTAAACAACTTTTAAGTTAAAATACCAAATGAATACTGCTCACTAAATGTTCAATTCACTAATGTATATTCACTAATGTACATTCAATAAATGATTACATATACATATTAAAGTTTATTTGGGTAATATAAACCACAAAGCTCACGTCATAAATTTTTTTTCCCTTTAGTATTGTTTAAAAGCTTAGGAATTAGGCCAGGCACAGTGGCTCATGCCTGTAATCCTAGCACTTTGGGAGGCCGAGACAGGTGGGTCACTTGAGGTCAGGGGTTGGAAACCAGCCTGGCCAACATGGTGAAATCCCATCTCTACTAAAAATATAGCCGGGCGTTGTGGTGGGCGCCTGTAATCCCAGCCACTTGGGAGGCTGAGGCAGGAGAATCGCTTGAACCTTGAGGTGGAGGTTGCAGTGAGCTGAAATCACGCCACTGCAATCCAGCCTGGGCAACAAGAGCAAGTCTCAAAAAAAAAAAAAGAAAATAAAAGAAAAGAAAACAAACAAATAAAAAATAAATAAAAGCTTAGGAATTGTCCTAAGGTGATTTTATAATAAATAAAAGAATTTATAATTCTAGGAAGACCTTCTCTAGCTTTTAAAATTAAAAATAAGGTAATATTTATGTAAAATATAAAGCTAAAATTATCTAGTTTTTCCAAGGTAATTCCCTATTTCATTACAATCTTCTTTACATGAGAAGGCAGATAATTATTGTGTTGCCAAATTTAACATGAATTTTTTTTGTTACAAACTCAAGGTTGTTTTTAATCTATTTATTTGAAAAGTGTGCCACAAACTGTGAGTCTACTCGTAATAGACAGATTTTAATAATACCAACTGGGAAAATCTAATAAATGCTCCTAACAGTCATTCTACAGAAACTCTCAAAGTATCTCCAGTGAAAAACGCACTTTTAGAAAAACACGCATCTTTTAAAGTTTTTTTTTTTTTCTTCCATACACTAACTTTATGGTACATGTATGTTTATTGACACTGGCTTAACTTGGTGTAGCAACCAACAGGAAAAAAAAAAAAAAGCATAAAAATAATGTTCCCAAAGTGTGACTATCTAGCGAAGGTTTTCATACCTAAATTTCTAGTCTGTCAATGCCCCTATAAATACAATCACTGGCCGGTTGCAGTGGCTCATGCCTGTAATCCCAGTACTTTGGGAGGCCAAGGCAGGCGGATCACAAGGTGAGGAGATCCAGACGATCCCGGCTATCGTGGTGAAATCCCGTCTCTATTAAAAATACAAAAAATTAGCCGGGCAAGGTGGCGGGCGCCTGTAATCCCAGCTACTCCGGAGGCTGAGGCAGGAGAATGGCGTGAACCCGGGAGGCGGAGCTTCCAGTGAGCCGGGATCGCGCCACTGCACTCCAGCCTGGGAGACAGAGCGAGACTCCGTCACACACACACACACACACACACACACACACACGCACACACAGAAATGCAATCACCAACTACTCTGAAGAATCCTTGAAATCTGATTTCCTGAGTATACTGTGCCAGCCTAGTTAAAGTACTAGGTAATTCCTTAAGGTCATTTGAAATCTTTCTCACTTAATGTAGTAAATGTGAGCTGGAAACAATGTGTCAAAGTAAACCCTATTTTCCACTAACTTCTATTTAAAATTTTAGATATTTTACCATGGTGTGAAAAAATAAACTGATTTGAGAAATTCTGACAAAGTAGACGTTAGAATTGGTGGCAAAGCTTGCTTGGTACTGATGTACTTCCAGCAGCACTTTCATCCTTCTAAGCATTTTAAGCATGCTGCCCTCCCTGACCAGCATCAACTCTGTTCTTCCACAAATTCTAAGATTTTCTCATGTCTATGGTTCCTTCCAGTCGATGCTAATTTGCTACAATATAAACACTGCCTATTTTTAAATTAGAAAATTCTTCATGATTAACACATAACCCGAAGTAGTGCCCATTTTATTAAAATTTTAAGTGATTAAGAATCCTGTATTAGGTTGGGCGCGACGGCTCACACCTGTAATCCCAGCACTTTAGGAAGCCGAGGCAGGCAGATCACTTAAGGTCAGGAGTTCAAGACCAGCCTTGCCAACACGGTGAAACCCCATCTCTACTAAAAACTAGCCGGGTGTGGCTAGTTTTCAGTGTAATTTTTAGTTTTAGTGTAGTTTTAGTGTAATTTTAAATTTTTTTGTAATTTAGTGTAATTTAGTCTACATTTTTTGTAATTTAGTAGTTTTAGTGTAATTTTTAGTGTAATTTTAGTGTAGTTTTTAGTGTAATTACATGCCTGTAATCCCAGCTCCTCGGGAGGCTGAGGCAGGGAGAATTGCTTGAACCCGGGAGGTGGAAGTTGCAGTGAGCCAAGATAATGCCACTGCACTCCAGCGTGGGCAACAGAGTGAGACTCCATTTCAAAAAAAAAAAAAAAAAGTATCTTGTATTATACCCACGATTCCACAGCTATTCTGTCAGACCAAAGTTTCAACAATCCTTAAGTTAGCAGTTTGAATTATTAATTTATTACCTATTCAAATGGTAAAAAGATATTTTGCAAATTCCTAATGGCTTATCAAAAGAAAAATAAATGTAACTCTAAACAAAGACAACAGCACACCTATTTTCTAATTCTTTTACTTCATGAATGGTCTGCATATACAGCACTTTAAGGACACAAAGTGTTGAAAATGAGAAAAAAATTCTAATTAAGCCATTGTTTTAGAGGATCCTTCATGATGTCATGAACAACCCATGACCTTAAAGTAAAATTTACTATGCAAGTGTTTAACATCTTTGTACAAAATACTATATCCCATTTGTAAACAAAATAACTATGTTAGAAAAATATTTTTTAAATGAATCAGTTTTTTTCATGTTAGAGGTCACTGGGGGCACTGCAACAGAAATAAAATAGATAAAATTGGGCCGGGCACAGTGGCTCATGCCTGTAATCCTAGCACTTTCAGAGGCTGAGGCGGGTGGATCGCAAGGTCAGGAGTCCAAGACCAGCCTGTCCAACATGGTGTAACCCTGTCCCTACTAAAAACGAGCCAGGTGTGGTGGCGCCCACCTGTAATCCCAGCTACTCAGGAGGCTGAGGCAGGAGAATCGCTTGAACCCCGGAGGCAGAGGTTGCAGTGAGCCAAGATCGCGCCACTGCACTACATGGGCGACAGACTGAGACTGCATCTCAAAAAATAAAATAAAATAAAATAGATGAAATCTGTAAACATAAGAGTATTGTTGTTAATTTTGATCTTTCTGAAGAGTCAAAACATAGGACAAGATGTATTTATATATTATAAAGAAGACACTGAGTATAGATAGTACAGATATGATTCCTACTGTAAGTCAGAAAGTTAAAAAAGATTGGCTGTCTTCAAACAATTTAGAAAAAAAAAGTTAAAGATTTGCCTTCAATTTCTTCACATTCTTTATCCAAAGAAGGACAAAAAACCTGAGAATAAAGAATATTCTCTGAGCCTCAAAAGCAAGGAAGGAAAGCAGTCAAAGACAGGAATGAGAGGAGGCACTGAGAAGTAAGCCACAAGGCTTTCTGAGGGAAAGGGATCGAGTTCTCAATGTATCAATAAAATAAGAAAGGTCAGAAAATAGTGGTATGGGAGAGAGAAGCTTAGTGTAAATATTGAAAGAGGACTCTCATATTTGCTGTGATATCTAAGAGTCAGCAGTGAATGTTTGACAAGCACTACCTTAGACTTTTGGCTCTCACTAAATGGCAGTTAAAAAAAAAATCAAAACAAAACAATCATTTAAAAAGACCAAATCTGCTTCTAGAATGTCTCCAATCTGTTATGTTATATTTTATATTTATAGCCCCACTATAAATGAATTAAGTATGCTTCTAATCTAATCAGATCCAAATTATAAATAGACCAAGTGATATATTATCTAGTTAGATACACATGCAGTTTTAATGGAAGCCTGTAATTAGGCCTGACTGCCTTCTATCCTGCTTCTACTCATCGAGAAATTTTCTGTTCAAGTGATGGGGTGGGGGGTGGGGTGGTGGTCTCCTGGTCCTTAGGGGCTGAATGCTGATTAGTCCAAACCAAAAATAGAAATGCCCAATTTACTCATCAATGACTGGCTTAAAAAAGGGCATGTGACCCAATCTCAGTCAATAGAAACTGAGAGGAAGTCTGCTAGAGGGTTTCTGGGAAAGCTTTTCTTTCCTGAGAGAGAGACACTGGGAAGAAACTCTTTTCTTAGCTGCAGATAGTCATGTCTGCACATGGTGCCTGGAATGGCATGCTGTAGAAATGGAGACATCACTTGCTATGCTGAGGAAAGGAGAAGAAAAAAAGAAAGCAGACAAGTAATGTAGTTGAGCCAATGAATCAATCAAGCTTGGAACTGCCAATATCCAGACTTATTATGTGAAATAATAAACTTATTGTTAGATCTTCAATCTATTTATTACTCAATTGGATACCAACTAGATACTGCAACTCCAACTGTAGCTCTAACAGCTACAAATGTGCCTCATACCCAACAATGAAAGTTTCATTTCTCCTGGAGGTGGGGGGTGTAATAATCACTTTACTAAATGAAAGCCTCCTCTACCCAACTTACCACAGATAAGTATTTTGTTGCTTATTCTAAATTTTCTATCTTAAGCCAATTTACTTCTAGACAGTATTGATTGCTGGCAAACTTATGAAAATATGATCAAATGACCATTCTTGGAAAAGTACTTGGCTATTCTGGATACGCCTCAAAATCTCTTGATACATATGTGCTCTCACATTTTTCTCCTTAATTACATGTATCATCAAGACTATAGTTCACCAGTAGACTATATTAGTAAAGTGGGCCAGTATTAATACTACCATTCCCTTATTTAGAGAATCCAGAGTATCAAAAGGTTTAATTCTTCTTAAGTTTCTTTAAAAACCTAATATAAATAAAGCCTTGGATGAGAATAGAAAACCTTCTTCAAAAGCAGGAAACAACACTTACTGATCTTCAAGTCCCAAGAACAGTGCCTGTCTGGCCCAGAATATTTCTCAAAAATGTCAGTATATTTAAACATGTTGATGTGGAATCAATAAATCGAGAACTGGGGTATAAACAAAAGATGCTATCTCCTAACGTGTTTTTTTTTTTTTTTTTTTTTTTTTAAATAGATTTAGCTCCTTGGAATTGAATCCATTCTACCACCTTGTCACCATTTCTCCCCTGCCAACTATAGCCTTCTGAGCTGACCCACAGCAATTCAGGGCCTTGAGGAGCAGCTGCAGAAATTGCATATGCACCGCAGCTTTTGCTGCTCTACTAATGAATAACAGAAAGCATTATGGAGTGCTACATTTGAATTAATATTTGCTTTCTCATGCGAGGCTGAAGCTAAAATGGTAGGCAGTGAAGCTGGAGAGGTAAGTGAAAGCCAGATAATGCTGGGTACTATGTGACATTAAGAAGTTTAAATTCAATTCTATTCTAAAGGGCTTTTGCCAGTAAAGTTACATAGATTTTCATTTTAGATAAATGGCTCTACAGCTATGTGGAGGAGAGATATAAAAGTGGAGGGTGAGTTTAATCCGGAGAAGTGAGAGATAGCAATGACAGAACTAGAAGAGTGGTATCGGGGGCAGAAATTCATTTAGGAGCTATTTCTACTTGGACGTCTCATAGACAACTTAAACTCAACATGTCTAAAACAGCATTCATTTTTCCCCTAAATTGACCCCCTGCCCCTCTTTTGTCTCAGAAAACAATTGCACAATTCACCAAGTACCTCAAGCCAGAAACTTTAGAGCCATGCTTAATTCTGTTATTTTCCTCATCTTCTAAATCCAACTAAATAGTATATCCTGTGGTTTCTAACTCCTTGATATCTACCAGACCCATTTTAATTTTTTCCACTCCCTCCTGCCCTACCTCATATCCTAGTCCGCTATCACTTTTGTCATAGGCTACTAGACAACCTCCCAAATGATGTCACACATCCACTTTTGACCATGGAAATCCATTCTCTAGAGTGATCCTTCTGACGCACTATCAATCACTACACTACCTTGCTCAAAATCCCCCAGTGGCTTCCATGATTTCTATGATAAAGTCCACAACCCTTAACATAGCCTACAAGCCCCTCTGGGGTCTGGTTTCTGCCTAGTAATAGTAGGCATACCTAACATTAACTGAGCATTCCTTATATGCTAGGCACTGTGCTATGCTTTGCAAACATCATTTATTTTATTCTTATAGCAACATTGTGAGGCAGGAATCATACGCATCATGCTCATTTTGCAGATGAGGAAACTGAATCAAGGAGAGATTATGTAACTTATGCAAAGTTGTAGAGCTAATAAAGTAGTCCCACACTGCGTAACATTTCAGCCGATGATGGACCCCCCATATACAACAGTGGTCTCATAAGATTACACACTTGACCCTTAAACACCAAGGGGGTTAGCGGGCCAACCCTCCACACAGTTGAAAATCTGTGTATAACTTTTGACTCCCTCCAAACTTAGCCAACAATAGCCTACTGTTGACTGGAAACCTTACTGATAATATAAATAGTCCATTAACACATATTTTGTATGTTATACATATTATATACTGTATTCTTACAATACAATAAGCTAGAGAAAAGAAAATGTTATTAAGAAAATCATAATGAAGAGATCATATATTTACCATTCATTAAGTGGACATAGATAATCATAAAGATCTTCATTCTTATGGTCTTCAGTTTGAGTACACTGATGAGGAGGATCAAGAGGAGGGGTTGGTCATGTTATCTCAAGGGTGATAGAGGTGGAATAGGCAGAAGGAGAGGCAGAAAAGGCAGGCACATTCAAGTGTAACTTTTGTTTGTTTATTTGAAACAGGGTTTTGCTCTGTCACCAGAGGGCTGGAGGGCAATGACACAATCATAGCTCACTGTAACCTCGAACTCTTGGGCTCAAGAGATCCTCCTGCCTCAGCCTTCTGAGTAGCTGGTACTACAGGTGTGCTCCACTGCACCCAGCTAATTTTTTTTTCTTAACTTTTTGTAGAGATGGGTCTTGCTATGTTGTTAAAGCTGGTCTCCAACTCCTAACCTCAGGAGATCTTTCTACCTCAGCCTTCCAAAGTGCTGGGATTACAGGTGTGAGCCACCCCACCCAACTTAGTATAACTTCTATTGAAAAAACAATCTTCCTATAAGTGGACTCATGCAGTTCAAACCTATGCTGTTCAAGGGTCAATTGCAATGTTATATTATTACTCTACCTTTTCTATGTTTAGATACACAAATACTTACCATTGTATTATAATTGCTAAAGTGTATTCAGTTCAGTGACATGCTGTACAGGTTTGAGCCTAGAAACAACAGGCTATATACCACATAGCCTAGGTGTGTAGTAGGCTATACCATCTAGGTTTGTGTGATTTCACCCTACGATATTCACACAAATATGATACCACCTAATGATGCATTTCTCAGAGTGTATCAACATCATTAAGTGACACATGACAGTATCGGAGCCAGGTCTGCCAAACTCCAGAGTATGTCCTCTTAAGCTATTCATGCCACCCTCAAACTGTCTGCCCCAGCCATATTGCATTACTTTCAGCTCCTAGAACTCATTTGCTCTCCTTGTCATGAGGCCTTCATACATACTGTTCCCTATGTCTGGAATGTCCCCTCACAAATCTCACCTTTACATGGATAATATTTATTCATTATGTCTTTGCTTAAATGTCATTGCCTCAGGAAAGCTTTCCCTTACTATCTAAAATTAAATTTTTTATTTGTTTACTTCTTTATGGTTTGTTTACCTTTGGTATAATGTCAAAATTGTTACCACTGGTCCTCAGTTCTCAGAATGACATTCAGCAGGGGTTCAATAAACATTTGTTGCATAACTGCATGCATAAATGAATGATGCTGGGTGGAAACTCCCTAAACTGAAAACTTCATCTATTCAGACTACTGATGAAAAACAGAAAGAAGGAAAGTATAAATTTGTTCATCCACTGGATATTTATTTAGTAGCTTCCAGGTCCCAGCCAATACTCTTAAGAACTCACAGCCTTCCTATGGGAGACAGACACATAAGCATGTGCTTATAACACAATATAAGTAAAGTGCCTGTTATAATTGTACAATAGATGCAGAGATGCAAAAAAAAAAGAGTATGTCTATAGGGAACATTCCCAGGAAAGGAAATTCTTGAGTCCTTTTGCAGGATGAATGAGTCTTGAAATATATATCGTATAGTCTATGTATTTCACTTATGAAAGGCAGAGGAGCATCTACTATATATACCAGAGCATTTTACGTCTCATTTGATTCTCACAAGAGCTCTGTGTTGTTATTCCCATTTTACAGACGTGGAAATTCAAGCTAAGAAAGATCAAGGAATTTGCCCAAGGTTACAGGCAAGGACATTAGTAAAGGAGCGGAATTTGAGCCCAACTCTGACTCCAGTATCCATTTATTTATCATTATATTGAAATCCTTTGATACTATACTCCCCAGAGCCTGCTCACTTTTATTTTCAATATAACTCTTAACAAAATCGGTTATCTGGTTTCCTATTCTAATATAAATTAAGCAGCAAAATGAAAGATCAGGAAGAGACCAAAGTCAAGTATCCTGATGGCAAAGGACACAAGAGAAAACTATAAAATTACACACAAAAAATATAAAAACTAATGGATCATATAGTCAGTCCTCCACCCTTTGCTGCACAACAATACTTGATATGCTTAATGATGACCCCATTACGGACAAAAATGGTTGTTATAGCCACTACAGTCTAGAAGATAGAGAAATAACTTTTTGTGTTTCAAAGGGTAAACTTCAGTTACCTAGTATATTAATTCCTCTCTGGTAACTCTGAATTGTAACAATTGTTTCCAAAGTGTTAGTGAGAAGGAATATCCCAAGATCTTAAACAGAGTCTTCATTTTGTGGATATTATTTTTCTGTTGCTTTAAACTAAATTCAAGCCAGTATATAAAAACTGTCAATTTTAACTTACATAGTTACCCAAGTACATTTTAAATTTTAAAAACCTCTCATACATGACTTTGGACAACACACGTGGATTGAGAAATGTAAAGATTGACAAGCATATATAAGGTGTTACTGAATATTCTCAATATCTAAAAACTTTTTTTAAAAAAAGTCTTCTAACACACCTTGTAATAAAACAGGATAAATTATGAACAAAATGGAGGAAAACTATAATATTTTAACCTGCTGCACTCATATCTTAAATAGCTACACATGTGAAAAAGAAACAATTCAGGCAAACACAGAGAAAGCTGGTTGAGCAATTTGCCATAAAATTGTTTCTATCAAATACCCCATCTGGGTCCACCTTTTCAACATGAAGATGTTAGCTTTTTTAAGAGAGCTTTTTATTATTTATATAATTCTCTTCTTGAAAAAAGAGAGGTTGCATTTAGAGAACACATCCTGGTTTGTTTTGTTTTTAAAAATAAGAGAAAATTGTTCCACCAATTATATTGAACAGGCTGACTAGGAAACATTTAATATCTTTTATCATTTTAGAGGCTTTTAAATGTGAGCCTTTCCACTCAGAACACTGTGACAATGTGAAAAAACACACTGGCTACATTTCCCATGAACATGTAAAAGAAATATAAGGAAAACAAGTATTTACTTGGAATTAACTGTAGTTTTCATATATTCTTCCAGGAGCAAAGCAGTTTCTGCCTAAAACTCTAGAAAAACGCTACTTGTTTACTTACAGAACACTCTAATTTAAAGATGTAAACTCATAATCAAAGTTTACATAATCACCTAATAGAAACAAACACAACGTGAATAATTGCAAATAAAATGTCACTGTACTAGAGAGACAGTTGTATTTAAAATGCTCTTCCTTACCTGGATGCTCTTCAGAATAAACTCACTTTTCTCTCTTACATCTTTGAAGGGACACCTCTTAGAAAGCATAAGTAGATGAGCAAGTAGCTTATTCAACCCATCCGAAGACTCGGTATTTGAAAGCCCGTCTGATGGACGATGAGGTGTTTCTTTCACCGAACGAAGACACTCGCTTTTCCTCAAAATGGTTTGCCTAATGTTTTCCAGTGCTGTCTCTCTAGTAGTTGAATCTCTACTGCACAGTCCATCCCATCTCACTTCATTCTCTCCTTCAGCCATGACAATAGTTTTTCCTTTGCGGTCTTCAGTTACCTTTCAGCATGCCCCCCAAAATCACTCTGTGTTTTTAAAATGAAAAATGTAAAAATAAAATCAGAGAAATCAAATCGTCATGAAAACACACATATGGGTAACATTTGGAACCACTGGTGTCTTCAGCCGATCTACAAGCTAGATCACCCTCTCACCCTCTCCTTGTACACTAAAGGGCAGTCTTCTTTCTGGAAAACAAAGTTGGAAAGTTGCAACCTTGCAGCGCTGGCTTTGGTGGAATATCGGGGAAGCGTTCTCCTCCGTCTCGCGGGGTCAGCGGATATCCTCACGTTGTGGAGCTGTCAAATCCGTGCTCTGCCCCAAAAGGCTGGTAACAGTTGAACGCCCTCCAGCCATTCGGGGCTTTTTTGTCTGTGCAGCCACCGGGTTCTCTCGAGCTTTCCCACCCCGCCCCTCCTCCGACACCAGTCCCCGCCCTCCGCAGCTCCTCCCAGCGCCTCAGCAGCCGGCCGGGCGCCGGCAGGGAAGGCTCGCCGAACTCTGGCCCACTGGCCGCAGCGGCCGGAGGCTTGGGCGCTGCTGGAGGGCGGCAGTCTCGGGCAGCCGCTGTCCCGGCGGGCGGCGGTGAAAAAAAGCGTCCCCAGCCCCGCCAATTCCGGATCCCCGGGAAGACGCTACTTCTCCGATCCCTGCACCCTCGCCCACCACCGCCGAGCCAGAGGGCATAGGGCGGTCCTGCCAATCCTCGAGCGCAGGTCTGGGCCGCGGAGCTGGCGGGGCTGCGGGGCCCAAGGCGCAAAGCCCGCCCTTCGCCCAGCCCCATCGGTGGGGATCAGCCCAGAGGGCGGGAGCAGGGAGGGGAGACGGGGGTCCTCACCCCCAGCCCCTCCCCTTTCTCCGCCCGGCACAAACCGGGAGCCACCGCGGCCCCAGCGCCTTCTTCCCCGCCCAGGCAGACGCGACCCGCCGAGGCAAAGCCATTGGAAAAAAGCCCCGCCCTCTGGCAGGCTACCTCCGGACCCCCAGTGCGCCGCGCGCGGCTGCCAACCGCTGCCGGCTGCTACGCATGCGTGACTTATAACAGGGCACAAGCGCCTCCGGAGGCTCTAAGCTTGCGGCCTGGGGCGGTTTCTGTTCCCGGATGTTTGGAGTGTGTCCTGGAGAAGGGGAAGGAAAAAGTAAGGCGTAGAAGTACACTGAGACTTCGTCACACACAAAACAAGCACGACAAAGAAAAAGGGCGCGAAGGGACTCCTGGACGAAATTGAGTCTACATTTAAGATCACCGTAAAAGTAGGGACGGCCTCTTTATTACTCCAAACCCCAGATTTAAGTCGGTGGGACGTCTTCGCGTTGACTTGTGGGGAATGTAGTTTTGATGCTGCCGGCGCGTTTTGTTTGCGACAGAAACTACAATCCCCAGAGGCCACCGCGACGTCGCCTGTGGCTGCCCGCGAACCAACGGCTAGCGGTGGCAGGGGCTGACTGAGACCGTCTGCTTGGTAAGCACTGTAGGCTGGGTTGTCACCTTTCCTTGACAGGGTTTTTTCTTCCTCCATTTCCTCTGGGATTTTGGAGACGAAGCCATCTAGGGTGGCCTCCCTTTGTCCAAGGATTTTTCCAGTGACTTGCGTGGGAAGGACTAGTCCAGCTGTCCAAGCGCGGGGTGTGGTGGGTGAGGCGAGGATTTAGGGATTCTGATCCCGAGGGTCGCAGGGAGCGGCCTAAGGCCAAGAAGGATGGATGCTGTGGAAACTGGAGCTTCGGGCTGCTGCTTCTGCTTCCACCCTTTTCTGTGGACAGGCGCGGGGTGGATTTGGGATCTCTGCGCATTTGCACCTTTGTTTGCCTTTGCTTAGGGATGTTCTGGGCTTTATTTGCTTTTAAAAAGTCATTATTTGAGAAAAGTCGAGGTTTGAACGGCCATCAGTGGACTGATAATCGGTGTAGATTTTAATTCTTTACGTTGCAGAATTGCATTACATTAAATTCTAAAAATTTCATCTTGCTAGGCACTGAATATACAACAATGAGAAAGACAAGTCTTATCCAGTTAAGAGGAACCAGTTGTTAGACATACAGTTACAATACTATATGATATCACTGGGATGCCTAGAAGGAGATCACTTAGCCCAGTCTTGGAAAGCCAGGTAAATCTTCATCCCAGGGGAAATGGAAGATCAAAAGAACAGCATATGCTAAGGCCCAGAGCGAGAGATAGGGTACTTTCAGGAAATGTCAGTAAGCCAAATCATACATACTTGGCGGTGTGGGGTGGGAAGGGAAGGGTGCTTTTTGTGTATTGATGTACTTTGAAGCTACAAAGAGACAGATACTGTGAATTCTTTACATTGTTTCTGTAAGTGAACTATTTTTGAACAGATGCATAGTTCTGATGAATTGGTCGAATTTCAAAAGCCTGTTACATTCTAACACTTCTAGTTTGAATCCGAATTTTAAAAAGGGAATAACTTATGAGTGTGATTGAGAAAACAAAACAAAACCATTCCGTTTTATCTCCTTTTGGGATGATCATCCTTTATCCAGCCCAGAAAGAGTAGGGTAGTTTCTTAAGGCTGGGTGCCTTTTTATGCCGTAGTTAAATATGATCTCATGTGTACCCATGGCTTCACCAACACTTATGCCTCTCAAATGAATAGCTCCATTCAGCTTCACCTCTCAGCTTTCACATATCTATCTCTTGGATATTTCTTCTTGGATATCTCAAAAGCATCTCCAACTCAACATTCCTAAAATCAAATGTATAGTTATCTCTTACGAATCTGATTCTTTTTCAGTGTTCCTTATTTCAGCAAAGGACACTACCATCCATCTACTTGTGAAAATTTGAAAGCTAAACATTATTCTTTGTTTCTTCTTGCCCTTCATACTTCTATGGCTAAATTATTACCAAGTTCTGCCAATCTTATCTCCCAAAATATCCTTCAAATATATTTTTCTCTCCACCTGTCTTCAAACTGCGGTAATCTCTCAAGACCACTACAGTAGCAATTATTCACAATGACCCTCCTCCATTAGTTCTCCATTATAGCTACCAGAATGATTTTTTTGAAACTGCAGATCTGATCAGATTTTCTCTTGGTTAAAACTATTCAATGGTGTCCTGCTACTGTTAAAATAAAGGCAAAACTCCTTTATAAAGCCTGACATCATCTGGTACTCTTTCAGACTCACTTCATATACTGCTCTCCAGATCAACCATACAGACCATTTTTCAGTCATTGGTTCTCATGTTCCATTTCACCCATGCATTTACTCAACAAATCTCTGTTGAGTCCCTTTTATATAACAGGACATTGAGGATACAGCACTGACCACAATATATAAAAATTCGTACTGTCATAGAGCTTGCATTCTACTGAGAAGAGATAGTAAATAAATATGTAAAACATTTAGTAAATGAAATGAAGACAAATGCAGTGGAGAATAAAACAACTGGGAAGGGGAATGGGGAGTGTCAGGATGTGAGGGGCTAGGTTTACTTTTAAATAAGGTGGTTAGAAAAGACCTAATCCAGAAGGGGACAATTGAGGAGATATGAAGTAGGGGAGGGAATAAACCATATAGATGCCTGGGCAAATAGCATTCTAATGAAGAGAGTTAGTGCAAAGGCCTTGGGCAGGAGCCTGAGTGCACATTTGAGAAATAGCAAGAAGGCTAGTGTGGCTGGAGCACAATGAGTACAAAGAGAATAACATGAGGTCACAGAGAAAGGAAGTAATGGTGGGAGAACATGTACGTGACTGAAAGGACTAACATTTTTAATTGAGTTGGGAAAGCATTGGAGAGTTTTGTGCAGATGAGGGCATGATCTGACTTTTAAAAAATGACTACTTTTCTTTCTCTCTCTCTCTCTTTCTTTCTCTCTCTCTCTTCGATGGAGTTTTGCTCTTATTGCCCAGGCTGGAGTGCAATGGCACAATCTTGGCTCACTGCAACCTCCACCTCCCAAGTTTAAGCAATTCTTCATCCTCGGCCTCCCAAGTAGCTGGGATTACAGGCATGCACCACCATACTTGGCTAATTCTGTATTTTTAGTAGAAACAGAGTTTCACCATGTTGGTCAGGCTGGTCTTGAATTCCTGACCTCAAGTGATCCACCCACCTCAGCCTTGCAAAGTGCTGGATTACAGACATGAGCCACCATGCCTGGCCTCTTTCTTTTTGCCTGAGGCAGAGTCTCACTGTGTCACCCAGGCTGGAGTGAAGTCATAGCTCACTGCATCCTTGAACTCCTGGGCTCAAGTAATCCTTCCAACTCAGTCGCCCAGGTTGTTGGGACTATAGGCATGTACCAACATGCCCAGCTAATTTTGTATTTTTTCCTTTTTTTTTTTTAACTGAAATTACATAAAAGTGGAGATAATTTTTGTCTTTTTATAGAGACGGGTTCTCACTGTGTTGCCCAGGCTGGTCTTGAACTCCTCAAGTGATTGTCTCAAGCAATCCTCCTGCCTCTGCCTCCCAAAGTGCTGGGATTAGAGGCAGACGCCACTGCAACTGGCCTGAAATGAATATTTCTTTTAAATTGTATTGAGCGTAGACCATGGGGAAGCAAGAGTAGAAACAGAGAGACTGGTTGGAAACTAAAGTAATAATCCAGGTGAGAGAATCTGGATACGTTTTGATAGTATAACCAACAGATTTTGCTGACAGATTGTGTGACAGTAAGAGTCAAAAATGACTTCAAAGTTTCTAAGCTGAGCAACTAGAATGGAGGAAGTGCCATTTACTGTTACAGGAAAGTCTGCAGATTTATGAATGGGAGAGAGAGGAAAGGTTGGTATTTTAGCTTGGCCATGTTAAGTTTGAGATGCCTCTAAGAAATTCACATTGAGATGTGGAGGTGGAGGAGGCAGTTGAATAAATGAGTCCAGAAGTGAGGAGAAAGAGCTGGCAATAGATATAATTTTGGGTTTTATAGTAGCGTTTTGATAGCAGTTGTTGATATCACCAAAAGAGATATTCCATGGAGTTTGGGTGGATTTGGAGTTCTATGCAAAGGTGACTGTGAAGGAGCAGCCAGTGAACAGAGGAAAACCCACTGTTCAGTAGGTATCCTAGAAGCGAAATGAAGAAAGTGATTAAGGAGGAAGGAAAAATAAGTTATGTTAAATGTTGCTGTAGGTCTAATGAGATGAGGATTCATAATTGACCACTACATTTAGCAACATGGAGGTCATTGGGATCTTGATAAGAAACTTTTGGTGGAGTAAAGGTGAAACTCCGTCTCTACTAAAAGTACAAAAATTAGCCGGGCATGATGGCGCATGCCTGTAATCCCAACTACTCAGGATGCTGAGGCAGGAGAATCACCTGAGCCCGGGAGGCGGAGGGGCTGGAGGTTGCAGTGAGCCAAGATCGCACCACTGCACTGCAGACTGGGTGACAGAGTATGACTCTGTCTCAGGAAAAAAAAAAAAAAAAAAAGAAAGTCTGCCTTTTTTGGCTGCAATGTATAAATAGATGTTATGGAATTTAGAAGAACTTCTTTAGATCAGTAAATATTCAAGTTACATTTTAGAAGAGTAATTAATTAGGAAACAGATATTGAGAGGTTTTGCTAACTTTGGCCATGGATCATGGAATCATGCAGTATGTTGCCTTTTAGACTGGCGCCTTTACTTAGCAATGTGCATTTATAGTTATTTTATGTCTTTATATGTATGGCTTGAGAGCTCATTTGTTTATATCACTGAAAAATAATCCATTGTATGGATATATTACAGTTTGCTTATTCACCTTTTGAAGGACATCTTAGTTGCTTCCAGTTTTCATCGATTATGAATAAAGTGTCCTAAAAATTTATGTGCAGGCTTTTCTGGGCATAAGTTTTTAACTCATCTAGGAATATGATTGCTGGTAACCCTATGTTTAGCTTTGTAAGAAACTCACAGCTGTTTTTCAAAGCGGCAGTACCATTTTCTATTTCCCACCAATGAATGAGAGTTCCTGTTGTGCCCCATCTTTGCCAGGATTTGGTGGTGTTAGTGTTTTGGATTTTAGCTGCTCTGATAGGTATGTAATGGTATCTCATTATTGTTTTAATTGGTGATTCCTCAATGACATATGTTGAGCATCTTTTCATGTGCCTATTTGCTGCCTGTATATCATGTTTGGTGAGGTGTCTGTTCAGATTTTTTGTCCATTTAAAAATTATTATTACTGTTGAGTGTTTTTGTTTTATAGAGGCAGGGTCTCGCTGTGTCACCCAGGTTGGAGAGCAGTGGTGATATCATAGCTCACTGTAACCTCAAACCCCTTGGCTCAAGCAGTCCTGCCTCAGCCTCCAAAGTAGCTGGAACTACAGGCATGCACCTCCATGCCCAGTTTACTGTTGAGTTTTAAGAGTGCTTTGTATATTTTGGACACACAAGTCCTATATCAGATCTGCATTTTGCAAATATTTTCTGCAAGTCTGTGGCTTGTCTTTTCATTCTCTTAATAGTGTCTTTTGCAAAGCAGAAAATTTTAATTTTAGTGAAGTCCAGCTTTCATGTATCATGCTTTTGGTGTTGCAGCTAAAAAGTCATTGCCATACCCAAGGTCATTTAGATTTTCTCTTGTCTTCCAGAGCTTTTATAGCTTTGTGTTTTGTGTATAGGTTTATGATCCATTTTTTAGTCATTTTTTTTTGTAAAAGGTATAAGGTCTGTGCTTACATTTATATTTTTATTAATAAAGTTTCTGCTGGATCTGAAATTATTTTGATCAGTAATATTAAAAGGTAAAAAACTTTTTTTTTAAAGACCGTTGTACTGAATCCTTACAACTATATTGGTACCATTCTTCAAAACTGTTCCTTGAGAGAGAGACCTGAAGTCAGCCTAAAGATGAGGCCAGGGAGAACTTTATCTGGAACGTATCAGAAAACCGGACTAACAGTTCCATTTTAGTTATCTGTTGTCAGCATGTGCAATTGGCTGAGTGCTGTAAGTGCAAATTGTTAGGAAGACTTTCTACAATTAAGAATATTATTCTCCAATTGAATTACCTTGTTATTTGTCTACATTGCTGTTTTTCTGTTTTTTTGTTTGTTTGTTTTGTTTTGTTTTTTGCTACTTTTTTGCCTAGTCTTACAAGATTGCAAAAATCTACCTGTGATTTTTCCACAATAGTTTGACCCTTCTCTACAATGAAACACTGAAGCCATGGAAACTTAAAATATCTCTTTCTGTGATAATTGACTTCAACTTAAGTTTTTAAAGGAAATTATACTAATTATTCACTACATAGTAACATAAGCAGCTTTACCTCTAAATGCTTCCTTAGTTTTCTTTTGGCTTGTTGAAAATGTCTTGTCAACCAAGTACTATATGTGTGTACTTTTATGTGTGTGGTGTATGTGTATTGCCCAAATGAATCATGAAAGCTCTTAAATTTGAATCTGTATATTTTATTTTTAAGCTTTCCTTAACAAGGTCATTTGAATTCCTTAACAAGATTGATTTGAATGATACTCTTTTCAACCTTTCAAAAACGTATTTTCTGAAACACTGTCATACATACTATTCTCAAAATACCATCACCCTTTTTTCTATGTTATTGCTTCCATCTTTCAGGAATAAATGAGTAAACCACTTAAATCAAGTTTACTCTTCAGTATTTTCTCCAGTTTTTCTGTTTTTGGTGTCTCCAAATTTACTGTAGTATGCTTTGAATGACTAAATCTCTAGTATTTCTGACATATATTAATGGATAGATTTTAAAACCAATAATTGCTGAATCTATATTCATTTTGCTCTTCTTGAAAGATTTGTGAGCCAACTCTAGCAATATACGCAATATACAATATGAATTTTATAAACCGGTCTCACTACTGACTTTATTCTTATTTTTCTACTTATTTTCCTTATCCATATTTTACATGAATATATACATATATGGGGTAAGATATTAAAATTACGTGTCATTTTAAAAAACATTACAAATTTCAAACAAAAAATAAGAGTAACAAAATAAATACGCTTTTTAACCACCCCTTGGAATGAACAAATGTTAACATTTTACCTAATTTGCTTTAGTTTTTTTCTTTTTCAATGAAATAAAATATCACATAGGTTGTGAAAATGCTCTTGGCACAGTTATATATTGTCTTTGCCTTTTAAAAAAATGTTACATAGAAGATATCTTACTATCTGTAACTTGCTTTCTATTTTACTCAATATATTTTCAGAGCTTATCTATGTTGCTAAATGTAGATCTTGTTTTTAAATTTTAGCTGGTGTATAGTGTTTCATTGTATGAATATGATACAACTTATTTATCCAGTCCCTGTTAATGTATATTTATGTATTTTTTTAATTTTTTTTTTTTGTTGCAAGCAGTGCAGCAGTGAGCATCATTATACGTATCTCCAGATATGTGCCATTTTCTTTAGGGTTCACTCATAAATTCAGAGAAGTGGAATTGCTGAGTTATAGGATATACACAGGATCACATTTTTCAAGTTGTTCTCTAAAATGTTATATTTTACCAGTTTACACTCCCACTGGCAGTTCATGGGAATTTTCATTTCCCCACATCCTTGACAAAACTTAATATTGATAGGTGTGGTTTTTTTGTTTTGTTTTTTGTTTGTTTGTTTGTTTTGTGAGACAGAATCCCACTCTGTTGCCCAGACCAGAGTGCAGTGGCACGATCACAGCCCACCGCAAGCCTCAACCTCCCAGGCTCAAGCGATCTTCCCACCTCTGCCCTACAAGTAGCTGGGAACACATGTGTGTGCCACCACACCCAGCTAATTAAAAATTTTTTCTTTGTAGAAATGGGGTCTCACAGTATTGCCCAGGCTGATCTTGAACACCTGGGGTCAAGCAGTCCCCCAACCTCAGCCTCCCTAAGTGCTAAGATTACAGACATGAGCCACTGCATTGGGTCCTGATAGGCTTCTTTTAAAATTTTTGTCAAGCTAATGGGTGTAAAATAATTTCTGTATTGTTTGATTTTGCATTTCCTGATCAATGAAGTAGAATGTTTTTGTCCTTTTGGCTATCCATGTTTTCTTGTCTTTCAACTTCCACTGTACCTTTTTTTCCTTTGTTAATTGAGCTTTGTGTTTTTCTAAATGATTTATAGAACTTTTTTCTGTATTTCAGATACTAATCTTTTATGTTATATATGTTGCTTTTTTAAAGATATCATCAATGATTTTTTTGTTGTACAGAAATCTTAATTTTAATATAGTTTTATCATTTTTTCTTTTTTTATTTATAAATTATCTTGTTTTAAGAAATCTCTTCTTACCCAAAGTCTGAAACATACTCTGTATTTTCTTCTAAAACAAAGGTTTGTTGTTCACATATAGATATTCAGTCTAGCTGGAATTTATTTTTGTGTTTGGCATGGAGTAGAGATATATGTCTATATTTTACAGTGTGGCTAGCACTGTATAGTGAATATTGGCATAGTGAATATTGAATAGCCAATCCTTTCTCCATGGAAATGCCCTCTTTTTCATATACCAAATTCCCACATATGTAAAATTTATTTACTCTCTTTTCTTTTGTATCCGTTTTGTCTCACCTCAGTCCTGTACTACTATTTTAATGACTAAAGTGCCGTAATCAATCTTAATAACTAGAAAAACAGTCCTATCTTTTTTTCTTTTTCACAATGCCATTACAAAATTTTATTTGCCATTATCCCTATGATTCATATATAGTTTCTGATGCTATTGTGCAAATGTATGTTTTGAAATTACATTTTCTAGATAGGTTATCTAGATGGGGGATCCCCAACCCTCGGGCCATGGACTGGTACCAGTTCGTGGCCTGTTACAAACCAGACCACACAACAGGGAGTGAGCAACAGGTGAACAAACGAAGCTTCATCTGTATCTACAGCTGCTCCCCATTGCTTGCATTACCCCAGATCTCCGCCTCCTGTCAGATCAGCAGTAGCATTCTTACAGGAGCACAAATGCTCTCTGAACTGCGGATGTGAGAGATCTAGGTTGCACGCTCCTTATGAGACTCTAAAGCCTAATGATTTGTCACTGTCTCTCATCACCCCCAGATGGGACTGTCTGGTTGCAAAAACAAGCTCAGGGCTCCTACTGATTCTACTTTATGGTGAGTTGTATAATTATTTTGTTATGTGTTACAATGTAATAATAATAGAAATAAAGTTCACAATGAGTGCAATGGGCTTGAATCATCCTGAAACCATCCCGTCCCCACGCCTAACCCAGGTCCATGGAAAAAGCGTCTTCCATAAAACCAGTCCCTGGTACCAAAAAGATTGGGGACCACTGATCTAGATTATTGTGGGTTGTTCTATATAGAAAATCGTATTTCCTGCAGATAACAATTTTTATACTCTTATACATCTTATTTTCTTTTTCTGTTTTGTCCCTTTGTCACGATCTCCAATTTATTATTAAACAATACTACTGATAGTGGGTATCCTTGTTGTCAGTGTTTTTAGTGTCAGAGGTGGACTTTTTTTCTTGAAACTCAATACATTTCATTTATTTTAATTAGTATTCAATTTATTAAAGTTGTCATTTTTTATATGTAGTTTTCACTAAGACTTTGAATTTAACTTATAAGTTGTACTACATCTATTTTTAAGTATAGTAGTTTTTGCAAGGAGATAAGGATTTTGGCTTTTTTAAAATTAATGTTCAAGACCGGGCATGATAGCTCATGTCTGTAATCCCAGCACTTTGGGAAGCTGAGGCTGGCGGATCACTTGAGGTCAGGAGTTCAAGACCAGCCTGGCCAACATGGTGAAACAACCCCCCCCCCCACCACGACCACCACCGGTCTCTACTAAAAATACAAAAAAAGAAAATTAGCGTGGCATGGTGGCTTACACCTGTAATCTCAGCTCCTTTGAGGCAGGAAAATTGCTTGAACTTAGGAGATAAAGGTTGCAGTGAGCTGAAATTGCACCACTTCACTCCAGCTTAGGTGACAGAGTGAGACTCTATCTCAAAAAACTAACAAAATAAAATTAATGTTTGGTTAACCTGTAAGTATAAAAAATAAAATTTTATTTAAATATGTAATAGTATTTACAAACAAATTTCTTATGTTTCAAACTACAATTTTCAATTTAGCCTATCTTTTTATCAAATACTTAAGCTATTATCAAAACAGACCTTCAATTCTAATAAGCAGTATCATCCTAAGTAAGCAACTTTTGTGAACCTAATAAATTAGAATTATATTTTTTAATAAATCTGATTTTCATAATCATTTTAAACATTTTAAAAAATCCAACCATGATTCACCAGTTCTGGCTTGAATTTTCTCTTTGTTTTAGCATCTGGGCATTTCCCCTTTTCTTTTGAGCTTGGCTATATATAATTTTAAAGTTATATATCATCTAATATTTTTATGTATAGGTTAGAGGAGAGTTTTTTCTTTCGTATTAATCAGAACTTTTTATATTTTCCTTCTTTTATTACATATAATCTTATAAGTTGCTTAAGTCATTCTAAAGCCTTAAAACACGTGTTTCAAATGCCTGTTAATGCAAATTATGGATTCTTTTATTTTTAAAAATCTAGACTTAATGGTTGTCTAGATAAGAGCATTAAGGTATTCATAAGGGAATTCACAATGAAGACAAAACTTAATTGTTACCCCAGGTTTAGAACTCAGTAATTTGGCAAAAGCTTCAGTAAAAGTTCATATCTGTGGCTGGACACAGTGACTTATACCTGTAATCCCAGCACTTTGGGAGGTCAAGGCGGGTGGATCACCTGAGGTCAGGAGTTTGAGACCAGCTTGGCCAACATGGTGAAACCCCGTCTCTAACAAAAATCCAAAAATTAGCTTGGCATGGTGGCACATGCCTGTAATCCCAGCTACGTGGGAGGCTGGGGCAGGAGAATCACTTGAACCTGGGAGACGGAGGTTGCAGTGAGACGAGATCACGCCACTGCACTCTAGCTTGGGCTACACAGAGAGACTCTGTATCAAAAAAAAAAAAAAAAAAGATAAAATAAGTTCATATTTGTAAGTACAACTCTCTTTTAATAGAATTTTAGAAATGGATGAAAACTTCAAGATTAAGTTATTCATTTTATTTAATTCATAAATATATAAAGTTATGGAGAAGTTAAGCTACTAATTAGGACAAGATCCCAAAACTACTTAGAAACTAGTGTTGTCCACACCAGTAAATCTAGATGTAATGCCCCACCAGTAAGCAGTAGTGCTTTGGAGGAGTCTCTGACACCAAAGCTTATAAAGACTACAATATTTATGTTCTACATTTCTCTCTTTTTTTTTTTTTTTTTTTT
>NW_016806932.1:365523-378507 GCF_001698545.2 Rhinopithecus bieti | reverse complement strand
TTTGAGGCAGAGTTTCACTCTCATCACCCAGGCTGGAGTACAGTGGTGTGATCTCAGCTCACTGCAACCTCTGCCTCCAGGGTTCAAGTGATTCTCCTGCCTCACCTGCCACCATGCCCTGCTAATTTTGTATCTTTAGTAGAGACAGGATTTCACTATTTTGGCCAGGCTGGTCTCAGACTCCTGAACTCCAGTGATCTACCTACCTCGGCCTCCCAAAGTGCTGGGATTACAGACATGAGACACCACAGCCAGCCCCATTTTTCTTATTTTATTTGACTTAATTGCATTTTCCTACATTCCTTTGTTCAAAAAGGGGTAGATGATACCTGTGAGACCTTGTGCTGTGATTTTTTTGGCCTTTATTAATTTAGAAAATACGAGAGACAAATTCTATTTCTTGTTCCAAAATAAATTCATGCAAATTGTTTGAATTCTGTTACTCAATTTTCCCATCTCATTTATGAGCCCTCCTTATTTCTTGAATTTAAAAAGGTGAAAGATTTATATGCTCTGAAGAGAAACCAGAGCATTGTTTCATGGATTATATTAACAAGAAGATGGATTATATTAACAAGCATCTACTGAATGATTTGGCTATATAATGATTCTGTTAAGTACTTTTGAAGGTACATTAACTTAGCAATTTTTATGTGCCATTCCATCAGATATACCAGACTGATTATTTACTAAATCAAGTGAGCTTAAATACGCAAACGCTAGAATTTGTAACTCGTTTTTAATAGGAGAATCTCTTTCTCTTCCTTTACTCTCCTACAGTAGAAATACAAATTTCTAACAAGGATGTTGTAGACAATTTGCTCTTTGTTATTTCTATTATCAGTTGTTATTTCTTGTTGTCAATTACATATCTCATAATATCTCGATAGTAGTCTTCTGTGTAGAGCTCCTTTGATGATTCTCTATATAAACATTATAGAACTTACCTGAAGTTCTGTTCTGTGGAATGCTAATCTCTTAAAGAGTATTCACCAAAAAGGTTTCTGTTGTACATAAATTTGGGAAATGCATGCTTCATCTTTGTTTAACATGATAGTAGCATATTAAAGACACTGATAAGACTTGCAGGTAAAGAAGGTTAATTTTGTTTTACCAATTTCCTGAAAGTTATTTGCCAGGAAATACATTTAATTTAGGGAGTAACTTCAATTAACATCCTGTGAAATCAGTGTTCCCTAGAGCAAGTCTTGGTGAAAAGTATGAACCTTTAGTGATCTATAACATTTAAATATTAGGATGAAAAGTATATATATATTTTTTTATTATACTTTAAGTTCTGGGATACATGTGCAGAACGTGCAGGTTTGTTACATAGGTATACATGTGCCATGGTGGTTTGCTGCACCCATCAACTCGTCATCTATGTTAGGTATTTCTCCTAATGCTATCCCTCCCCTAGCACCCCAGCCCCTGGGTGATATTCCCCTGCCTGTGGCCATGCATTCTAATTGTTCAGCTCCCACTTATGAGTGAGAACATTACAGGTGTTTGGTTTTTCTGTTCTTGAGATAGTTTTGCGAGAATGATGGTTTCCCAGCATCATCCATGTCCCTGTAAAGGACATTGAACTCATTCTTTTTTATGGCACATAGGTTGTTCCATGGGTTGGTGTATGTGGCCACATTTTCAATCCAGTCTGTCATTGATGGATTTGGGGTTAGTTCAAGTCTTTGCTATTGGTGGAGAGTGCCACCAAAAACATACATGGCATGTGTCTTTATAGTAGAATGATTTATATCTTTGGTATATACCCAGTAATGGGGATTGCTGGGTCAAATGGTATTTCTAGTCTAGATCCTTGAGGAATCGCCAACTGTCTTCTACAATGGGTTGAACTAATTTTACACTCCAACCCACAGAGTTAAAAACATTTCTGTTTCTCCACATTCCTCTCCAGCATCTGTTGTTTCCTGACTTTTTTAATGATTCGCCATTCTAAACTGGCATGAGATGGTTCTCATTGTGGGTTTTGAATTTGCATTTCTCTAATGGACGGTGATGATGAGGCGTTTTCATATGTTTTGTCAGTGCATAAATGTCTTCTTTTTGGAAGTGCCCATATCCCTTCGCCACTTTTTTAATGGGGGTTGTTTGATTTTTTTCTTGTAAATCTGTTTTACGTTCTTTGTAAAGATTCTGGGATATTTTAGGCCTTTGGTTTCGTGGGATAGACTGCAAATTTAACTCCCATTTTGTAGGTTGCCTGTAAATCTGTTAAGTTCTTTGTAGATTCTGGATATTAGCCCCTTTTTTTTCAGATGGATTAGACTTGCAAAAATTTATCCCATTTTGTAGGTTGCCTGTTCACATCGGATGATAGTTTTCTTTTGCTGGCAGCAGCTCTTTAGTTTAATTCAGATCCAATTCGTCCCAATTTTGGCTTACCTTTGGCCATTGCTTTTGGTGTTCTAGCATTGGAAAGTCCTTTTGCCATTTGCCAGTGTCCTGGGAGGTATTGCCTAGGGTTGGCTTCTAAAGGTTTTTATGATTTTAGTCTTATGTTTAAGTTTTAATCCATTCTTTGAGGTTAAATTTTTGTATAGGTCATAAGGGAAGGAATCCCAGTTTCAGCCTTTCTGGCATATGGCTAGCCGGTTTTCCCAACCCCACCCATTTATTAAATAGGGAATCCTTTCCCTATTGCTTGTTTTTGTGCCTTTGTCAAAGGATCGGGACAGTTGTAGGTGTGTGGCGGTATTTTCCGAGGGCCCTCTGTTCTGTTCCATTGGTCTATATTAATCTGTTTTGGTTACCAGTTTACCCATTTGCTGTTTTTGTTTTACCTGTAAGCCCTTTGGTAGGTAATAGTTGAAGTCAGGTAGCATTGATTACCGCCAGCTTTTGTCTTTTGCTAGGAATTGGGTCTGGCTATGCAGGCTCTTTTTGGTTTCCATATGAAATTAAAGTAGTTTTTCAATTCCATGAAGAAAGGTCAATGGTAGCTTGAATCAGGGATTTAGCATTAATCTGTAATACTTTGGGCAGGTATGGGCCATTTTGAGATACTGTTCTTTCCTATCATGAGCATGAAATGTTTTTCCCATTTGTTTGTGTCCTCTCCTTATTTCTTGAGCAGTGGTTGTAGTTTTCTGAAGAAGTCTTTACTCCCCTTGTAAAGGTTGGGATTCCTAGGTATTTTTTTCACTTTGGAGCCAATTGTAAATGTGGAGTTCACTCACAATTTGGACTCTCTGTCCTGTTACTGCGTTGTAGGAATACTTGTGATTTTTGGCACATTGATTTGTATCCTGAGACTTTGTTTGAAGTTGCTTTCAAGCTTAAGGAAGATTTTGTGCTGAGGATGGATTGGGGTTTTCTCAAATATTACAATCATGGTCATCTGGGCAAACCAGAGACAATTTAACTTTCCTTCTTTTCCTACCTTGAATACCCCTTTATTCCTTTCTTTGCCTGGGACTTGCCCTTGGGCCAGAACTTCCAATACTATGTTGGAATAGGGAGTGGTGGAGAGGCATCCTTTTTGTGCTGGTTTTTCAAAGGAATGCTTCCAGTTTTTGCCCATTCAGTATTTGATTATTGGCTGTGGGTTTGTCATAAATAGCTCTTATTTTTTTGAGATGCGTTCCATCAATACTACTTTATTGAGAGTTTTTATCATTGAAGGGCTGTTGAAATTTTGGTCAAAGCCTTTCTGCATTCTATTGAGATAATCATGCGGTTTTTTTTGTCACATTTGGTTCTGTTTATGGTGATGGGGATTACGTTTATTTGATTTATATAGGTTGAACCAGCCTTGGGGCATCCCAGGGGATGAAGCGCCAACTTGATCATGGGTTGGATAAGGGCTTTTGGATGTGTTTTTTTGGGGGGGGTTGATTCGGCTTGCCAGAGTATTTTTATGAGGATTTTCGCATTTGATGTTCAATCAGGGATATTTGGCTGAAAATTTTCTTTTTTTTATTTTTTTTTTTATTATACTTTTTAGTTCTTAGGGTACATGTGCATAACGTGGCAGGTTTGTTACATATGTATATTATTGCCATGTTGGTGTTTGCCTGCACCATCAACTCGTCAGCAACCCATCAATTCATTCGATTTTATATAATAGTATAACTCCCAATGCAATCCCTCCCTCCTCCCCCCCTCTCCCCTCCCATGATAGGGCCCAGTGCGTAATGTTTCCCTTCCGAGTCAAGTGATCTCAATTGTTCAGTTCCCACCTTAATGAGTGAGAACATTGCGATGTTTGGTTTTCTGGTTTCTTTGTGGATAGTTTGGCTAAGAATGGATGGTTTTCCAGCTGCATCCATGTCCCTACAAAGGGACGCAAAAAAAACTCATTCCTTTTTTATGGGCTTGCATGTATTCCATGGTGTATATTGGTGCCCACTTTTTCTTAATCCAGTCCTATCACTGATGGACATTTGGGTTGATTTCCAATCCTTTTGCTATTGTGGAAATAGTGCGCAGTAAACATACATGTGGCCATGTGTCTTTGTAGTAGAATTTTATAATCCCTTTGGGTATTATACCCAGTAGGTTGGGATGGGCCTGAAATTTTCTTTTTTGTTGTTGTTGGTTGTTGTGTTCTCTGCCAGGTTTTGGTATTCCAGGATTGAAACTGGCCTATTAAAATGAAGTAAGGAGGAGGGTCTTTTTTCTATTGTTTGGGAATAGTTTTCAGAAGGAATGGTACCAGTTCCTTCTTTGTACCTCTGGTAGAATTCGACTTGGTGAATCCATTTCTGGGTCTGGGCTTTTTTTTGGTTGGGTAGGCTATTATGCCTGGCCTCAATTTCGAAACTTGGGCTGATGGTCATTTCTGGGATTCGAACTTCTTTCCTGTTTAGTCTTGGGAGGGTGATTGTGTCCAGGAATTTATTCATTTCTTCTAGGATTTTCTAGGTTTTATTTGCATAGGAGGTGGGTTTTATAGTATTCTCTGATGGTAGTTTGTATTCTGTGGGATTGGTGGTGATATCCCCTTTATCATTTTTTATTGCGTCTGTTTGATTCTTGTCTGTTTTCTCCTTTATTAGTCTGGCTAGTGGTCTATTTTGTTGATCTTTTCAAAAAAGCAGCTCCTGGATTCATTGATTTTTTTTTTTTGAAGGGTTTTTCGTGTCTCTGTCTCCTTCAGTTCTGCTCTGATTATTTCTTGTCTTCTACTAGCTTTTGAGTTTGCTGTGGCTTCTCTAGTTCTTTTAATTGTGATGTTAGGTATCGAATTTCGATCTTTCCTGCTTTCTCTTGTGGGGTATTTAGTGCTGTACATTTCCCCCTACACGCTGCTTTAAATATGTCTCAGAGATTCTGGTACATTGTGTCTTTGTTCTCATTGGTTTCAAAGAACATCTTTATTTCTGGCAGAAATATTTTTTTATCCAGTAGTCATTCAGGAGCACGTTGTTCAGTTTCCATGTAGTTGTGCAGTTCTGAGTGAGTTTCTTAATCCTGAGTTCTGATTTGATTGCACTGTGGTCTGAGAGACTGTTATGATTTCCATTCTTTTGCATTTGCTGAGGAGTGTTTTACTTCCAATTATGTGGTCAATTTTAGAATAAGTGCAATGTGGTGCTGAGAAGAATGTATATTCTGTTGATGTGGGGTGGAGAGTTCTGTAGATGTCTATTAGGTCCGCTTGGTCCAGAGCTGAGTTCAAGTCCTGAATATCCTTGTTAATTTTCTACCTCTTTGATCTGTCTAATATTGACAGTGGGGTGTTAAAGTCTCCCACTGTTATTGTGTGGGAGTCTAAGTCTCTTTGTAGGTCTCTAAGAACTTGCTTTAAGAATCTGGGTGCTCCTGTATTGGGGGCATATATATTTAGGTGTTTTTATTTCTTTAAGCCAATTTATCTTCATAATTTTCTTTGTAACATGGATTGTCCCCTTCCCCTAACTTTTCCCCTCTTCCGGAGAAAAGCCCATGTCCTCCTCAGATCAAAATTTTTGTATTCGTTTACTCATTTACCTCATCTTTATTGAGCCCCTGTGAACACATCTGAGAAATACATGATGAATAAAATACAGTTCTCTCTCTTGAAGATCTAATACACTGATTTGATGGGGAAGGGAAGTCACCTATACAGGATACCCCCTCACATCTTTACTCATCATGACTTTGCATTTACCTATTTAATAGCATGAGAAAATGCTCTCAATATATATTTTGTAAAGACTTCTTTCATTAAATCTAAAATGCCAAAGATTATAAGTCACAGTATTATTTTATGTATCACAAAGAAAAAATGCTGCCAAATATAGTTTAAATGTGAAACTTGATTTTGGAGGTATTAAATGTGAAAAATATATGTATTAACATACAGTAGTAAATGTTTATTAAATATTAGATGTATTTTTTTACGTATTTCTGTTACATTAATTGAATTTAGTGTACCAAATGCTTATTAAATGACTGCCATGTTAAAAAGTCCAATGTAATAGAATAATGAATAAGACGTTGTCCCTGCTCTTAAGGAAGTATAAAGGAAGACAAATGGGTACAGACATTGCTAGAATAAAGCTATGTTTGCCATATTTTTAAAATCCATTCATCTGTAATGGACACAGGTTATTTGTATATATTTCTTGGCTATTGTGAATAATGCTGCAGTGAACATGGGAGTGCAGACACCCCTTTCTGTACTTATTTTTTTTGCTTTGGATATATACCCAGCAGTGGGATTGCTGGATTATATGGTAATGCTATTTTTAGTTTTCTGAGGAACCTCCATACTGTTTTCCAAAATAACTATCAATTTACAATACCACCTACAGTGTATAAGGGTTTCTTTTTCTCCACATCCTTGCCAACTTGTGTTGTCATTCATCTTTTTGATAGTAGCCAATCTGACAGGTATGAGCTGATATCTCATTGTGGTTTTAATTTTCATTTCTTTGATGATTAGAGATGTTGAACATTTTAAAGTATATATCTGTTGGCCATTTGTATGCCTTCTTTTGAGAAAAGTCTATTTAAGTCCTTTGCCCATTTTTTAATAGGGTTGTTTTCTTGTTATTTCATAGTTTGAGTTTTTTGTTTATTTTGGGTGTTAGCCCCTCATGTATGTAGAAACAACAGAATACTATTTAAGCTTTCTTTAAAAAAAAACAAACAGGAAATTTCTTCATTTTCAACAACATGGATGAACCTAGAGGACATCATATTAAGGGAAATAAGCCAGGCACAGAGAAACAAATAATGTGTAATCTCACTTATATTTGGAATCTAGAAAAGTCAGAATCATAGAAGTAGAGAGTAGAAGAGTGGTTACCAGAGGCAAGTGGCAGGGGATGGGAAGGGGGTAGGAGAGTTGTAGGGAGTGGACAGGGAAAGGGAAGATGCCGATCAACGGGGTACAAAGTTAAGTTACTAGAAATAAGTTCTGGTGTTCTGTTACACTGCAAGGTGACTATAGTTATTATATTTCAAAATAGCTAAAACAGATAATTTTAAATGTCTCACTACAAAGAGATGGTAAATGTTTGAGGTGATGGATATACTAATTACTCTGATATGATAATTCCACAAAGTACCCGTGTATTGAAATATCACCTTATACCCCATAAATATATACAGTTATTATTTGCCGATTAAAATAAAACTAATAAAAATACAAAATGTAAAGCTATGTTTGTTAAAGCAACTAAATTAAATCAGATAAACCATGATTAATAAATACATTAAAATATTGCTAAATTAATGATAGTTGATGATTTTGTAAAAGTTATAAATTAACTTCAAAAATCTTCTGTTGTTAATTTTTTATTCTTTCATTATTAGAAGAAGTTAGGGTGGTAGTGGATAAAAGGGAGAAATGGAAGGAAATATTTATTTATGAGTATATATGTATTTTTTTTTTTGAAGGGGAGAATAGGGCTTCCTTCAGCGTATCATTTTAAAGGAATTTCGTGTTGTTCTCAGTTGTGATCTCCACACTACTCTATTTATAGGGAAAACAATTCTAGTAGTTGTAATGTTTGTTTTCTTTGGGAAATTTACAAATTAGATTATGCTCAGCCAAACATGTTTCTCTGTTTGTGGATTTATACAATGGAAAAATGTTAACTTTAAGCTGGCATCTGTGTGCTATCAGTAGTTTTATTAGTTGGCCCCCCCACTATCAATGTGTGCACTCAGGGAATGCAAACTTATTTTAATTTTGGCTTAAATAAATTATTTAAACATTAAGAAATAAATCTGTTATTTTTTTAAAACCTGAAGCCAAGTATAAAGAAAAATTTGATTATTTATGATTTATAGAAAACAGTACAGAAACAAAAAGGATCCACATTTAGAGTCCAGAGACCTGGGTTTGAATTCTGGCTTTGCTATTCATTTATTATACATATTCAATTAGCCAAGTCACCTGATCTTTTCATCTGTTTCCTAATGTGTTAAAAAATGACTGTAATAATAGTAATAACATTCTTTAAGGTTGTTAAGACTAAATTTGGCATGTAAAAGATTGTAAGTGATAATACTTTTCAAATGTTGAGATGATATTTTTAGATTTTGCCTTTTAGTACAGATATGAAGAATATACTATGTAAGTATGACTACATACATTTTATAGAATTGAGTTCAACAGTTTTGATTTATCTGTATTTGTATGAGTTTTGGTCAAAAAAGGGAAAGTAAATTTGTTTTAGGTATTGCCTGGAATTCTATTTCCTCCCTATTAAGCTTTTATTTTATTTTATATTTTCTTGAGATGGAGTTTCACTCTTGTTGGCCAGGCTGGAGTGCAATGGCGCAATCTTGGCTCACTGCAACCTCCACCTCCCAACTTCAAGCGATTCTCCTGCCTCAGCCTCCTGTGTAGCTGGGATTACAGGCATGTGCCACCACGCCTGCCTAATTTTGTATTTTTAGTAGAGAGGTGGTTTCTCCATGTTGTTCAGGCTGGTCGCAAACTCCTTACCTCAGGTGATATGCCCAACTCGGCCTCCCAAAGTGCTGGGATTAAAGGAGTGAGCCACGGTGCCCAGCCCCCTGTAAGCATTTTAGAGATACTTTTATTTATTTATTTATTTTTGAGACAGAGTCTTGCTTTGTCGCCCAGGCTGGAGTGCAGTGGCCAGATCTCCGCTCACTGCAAGCTCCGCCTCCCGGGTTTACGCCATTCTCCAGCTTCAGCCTCCCGAGTAGCTGGGACTACAGGCGCCTGCCACCTCGCCCGGCTAGTTTTTTTGTATTTTTTAGTAGAGATGGGCTTTCACCGTGTTAGCCAGGATGGTCTCCATCTCCTGACCTCGTGATCCGCCCGTCTCGCCCTCCCAAAGTGCTGCGATTACAGGCTTGAGCCACCGCGCCCGGCCTTAGAGATACTTTTATTAACTGTAGAGTAGGCTAATTGATATATATGTTATTCTATTTATATAGGTACAGTTTCAATCTTTTTCTGGGATCTCATTGTCATAAAGCTTTTGATACGAGGTTATCCAAGAGAAATTTTGTCTAAAGTATAGTATTACTGACTAGAGAAATAATTTCAAGATATGGTGAGAACTGTGAACTTTAGGAATTTTTTCTAAGTTCTAAAAAGCTCCAGTAATGCCTTAATTCAAAACAGGCCCAGACAATTTGATAATATGTACCAGAAGCATTTAAAACTGTCTTTGACCTAACAATACAATTTATAGACTTTCTTAATGGAAAAATCGGTAATTTACAAAAACATTTATGTACTGCCATTAAGAAAAAACATACTTCTGAAGAATGATATACAAAAAAAAAAGATTCAAGAAAACGTTTATCACATATTAAGTAGAAAGATAATTTACACAGACATGGTAGAGTCCTAACTTTGGTTAAAATAATAAAAGACTGATTTAATATATACCAAGTGTGTTAACAATATTTTAATAATCTGAGATTGATAAAATTCCCGTGATTTTTATTTTCTTCTATAATTTCAAAATTTTGTAGAAGGAGCATGTATTACTTTTATAATCAGAAATATATATATAGTAAGTTTGTATCAAACTTCTTTCCAGACACTGTTATTCTAGTCTCAGCTATTATGGTAGGATATCATGGATTTATATATAACATAAGCATAAAAAGTTGTAGGCAATATTCAGGTGTACAAGAGAATAGTACTTATGATTGAACTGATTGTGAATGCCTTTGGCTATGCCTTTTGGCTTTGCTGCTCTACAAACCTCCTCTATCTTTTGATGGTCTGTAATGTGCAGCTGATAGGAAGTTTTTAATTGAAGGATGAAAGGTGATCATATTGAAGGAAGCTGGGGCTGTCTTAGCCAGGTCTTGTCTGGGCTGGACTGGCAAACTGGACCAACTACTATTATGAAAGCAACATTGGAGGGTTAACCCCCCCTTTTTGTGGGCACCAAACCTGTACTAGTTTAGAGCAAGTTCAAAGTCCTGAGTTGGTGAGGCATTGCATTTATTTTCCCCTGAGACTGTGACCTCTTCCTCTTTCCATTTCCAGCTCTAAGCACAAAGTTTGGCTCATGATAGACGCTTAGCAAACAGTATTGGAATTGAAATGGAAAGGAATTGGAAAATTATGCAGATTCTCAACATTAATTTTACTAAATAGACATTGCAATATTAAGTGAAGTGAATTATGCAGATATAGTCATAGGCAATGTCTATATGGATACAAGGGAAGTTCAATAGGAGCAATAATGATCTCTTATGTTTCGACATCATAGTCTGTTCTCTGTGCTCCTCTATTTTGGCTGCTGGTGGTAATTGGAAGGCCCTCAGCACTTTCAGCATTTGGCATAGTGAGCTGTAAGTTAAGTAAGCACATTGGAAACTGAAGAAAAATTGCAACATTTAAGAGGAAAGTAATACACATTTTTGTAGGTGCATTTAAAGTTATATATATATATACACACACACACAGAGAGAGAAAGAGAGTTGTTGTTGTTGTTGTTTTTGAGACGGAGTCTTACTCTGTCACCCAGGCTGGAGTGCAGTGGCACGGTCCCGGCTCACTGCAACGTCTGCCTCCTGAGTTCAAGCGATTCTCCTGCCTCAGCCTCCTTAGTAGCTGGAATTATAGGTGCCCACCACCAAGTTCAGCTAATTTTTGTATTTTTAGTAGAGATAGGATTTCACCATATTGGCTAGGCTGGTCTCAAACTCCTGATCTCAGGTAATCCACCTGCCTTGGCCTCCCGAAGAACTGGGATTACAGGCATGAGCAACTGCGCCCGGCCAGTAAAATATATTTTTATCAATTAAACTCCCACCTTGTCTAGCCAGGAAAATCAGATTTTCTCCTTTTGCCCTCTGGGCTATTTGACAACATATGCTGTTCCTCATGTTAATACCTTAACAACTGTGCCAACAAGTCTGTTTTGAAAAAAAAGTAAGGGCTTAATGGTGTCTCTCTGCAGCCTATCAACATCTCTGTGCATCAGTAGATTACTTCAGCCTTTCAAAACAGTTGTTCACCTCAGATATGTGGGTCAAAAGTCACTGTAGTTAACATACTGAAGCTTGCTAATAGGAATAAGAATTGGAATTATGACTTTGGAGCTCTCAATACCAAGGAAAGCAATGTTATGACAAACCCGTGTTTGTGTTGCTTCGTCACAGAGTAACTCAGACACTACAATCAGTAGCTAGCACTCTCTCTGATCTGAATGGTATAGACGTCTTCCTTTGCAATAAATGATGAGGGCCTAGGCTAGGACACCTAATCAGTGGTGGTAAGGATGGGAGAGGATAGGTGAGTCAAGAAGTGTTTTATGTGTTGACCCCCTCAGGACTTGAGAATGGGGAGTAGGAGGATGATCCTGTTAAAGTGAGATTACAAATATAGGAAGAAAAACTGTTTTGAGGCAAAGATGATGTTTTAAGTTTTGGATATACATTTCAGGTGCCTTTAGGACATTCAAGTAGACATGAACTCTGTTAAAATGCAGAGAAATGGTAGTCTGTACTTGATAAAAAATTATTATCTTAGGCAGAAGTAAAGAACAAATAAATGAGTACAAACTCCAAAGTGATATCGTCTCTTAAGAAGGGCTGGGCCGCTCCTCTGGGGACAGGGCATAGCTAAACAAAAGGAGCAGAAACCTCGGCAGAGGTAAGTGTCCCTGTCTGACAGCTTTGATGAGAGCAATGGTTCTCCCAGCATGGAGGCTGAGACCTGAGAATGGACAGACTGCCTGCTCAAGTGGGTCCCTGACCCCTGAGTAGCCTAACTGGGAGACATCCCCCACTAGGTGACTCACACCTCACACCTCACACGGCGGGGTACACCCCGAGACGAAGCTTCCAGAGCAAGAATCAGACAGCAACACTCGCTGTTAAGCAAGATTCTATCTTCTGCAGCCTCCACTGCTGATACCCAGCAAACAGGGTTTGGAGTGGACCTCAAGCAAACTCCAGCAGACCTACAGCTGAGGGTCCTGACTGTTAGAAGGAAAACTAACAAACAGAAAGGACACCCACACCAAAACCCCATCAGTACGTCACCATCATCAAAGACCAAAGGCAGATAAAACCACAAAGATGGGGAAGAAACAGTGCAGAAAAGCTGGAAATTCAAAAAATGAGAGCGCATCTCTCCCCCCAAAGGAACACAGCTCATCGCCAGCAACAGAACAAAGCTGGATGGAGAATGACTTTCATGAGTTGAGAGAAGAAGGCTTCAGTCTATCAAACTTCTCAGAGCTAAAGGAGGAACTACGTAACCAGCGCAAAGAAACTAAAAACCTTGAAAAAACAATGGATGAATGGATAACTAGAATAATCAATGCAGAGAAGACCTTAAAAGAACTGATAGAGATGAAAACCATGACATGAGAACTACGTGACAAATGCACAAGCTTCAGTAACCGACTTGATCAACTGGAAGAAACAGTATCAGCGATTGAAGATCAAATGAATGAAATGAAGCGAGAAGAGAAGTGTAGAGAAAAAAGAGTAAAAAGAAATGAACAAAGCCTCCAAGAAATGTGGGATTATGTGAAAAGACCAAATCTACGTCTGATTGGTGTGCCTGAAAGTGAC
>NW_016806932.1:357775-361374 GCF_001698545.2 Rhinopithecus bieti | reverse complement strand
CTGCCATGTTTGGAAAAAAAAAAAACCCCTGCCATGTTTGGGGGGGAAAAAAAAAAAAGAAGGGCTGGGCCTACAGAAGGCATTACGTGTAAAAATTAGATTTGTGCAGGACCAGTATAAAGTTATAAGTAGGTTATGTGGGGAATCAAGCATTTCACTGGAAAAGTGATATACTGATTTTTCACTTGAAAAGTCATATACTGTTTATAGATTACCTGTTGGAGACATTAGGATTATAGTATGATGTTAAGAAACACTGGATATAATGTAGGTTTTGATAGTTCAAAAGAGATTTTTTGATTTTGTTGTTTCTCAGTATCATTATGCACATCAGTGATTTTACTGACAAAAATTTGGATGAAATATCCAACATATAAAGATTTCTGGATATCAATAATAGCCAGCATTTATTGAGTGCTTACTGCACACTAAGCTCTATTCTAGTACTTCGTGTTGATTCATTACGTATAATTATCTTAAATAGATAGTCATATTATTCCCATTTTATAGATAGGAGGAACGTTTAAGAAACCTACTGCAGATCACACAGGATTTATCCCCAATGAGTTTTGCTGCAGAGCCTACCTCTTGACCACTATGCTATACTTCATTATCAAATAATCTAGGTTACAGGTACATGAAAACATGAAAATGCATTATTCAAACAAAAATTCATATGAAGGTAGCATTTCTAGACATTAACAAGATTGCCATATTCTAGAATCTGATGAACCTTTTTCTGCATTGCCCGCCAATTGATGCGTATGATATTCTTTTCCAAAAGAAAAGTGCTTAGGTCTATAAATAATTGTTTTCTTTCTGTTCTCAAGAACCATTGATGGTGATTATCTCCAGGGAGGGGAAAGTAGTGGGTGTAGTTGGGAATCAGCAGTCCGGGATTAGAAAAATTTTGAGTTTTCATTTTGTGACTTTCTGTACTGTTTAAGTTTTGTTACCTCTGGATATTAAAAAATGTGTTAATGGGGGTTCTGTATAATGGGATTATGGGCTACTCTTAAAATGTTTTAAATATTTATAGCACACAAATTATACTAACATATCATCTGAAGAATTACTAAGTAGGTTGACATTCATATTCAGTGGATTTTACACAGTTCCACATAGAAACAATGTTGTTATAAAATGGTTAGAAATGTAGTCTCACTATGAAACCATTATTCCCTTGTTTCTATGGGAAAGTGATTTTTCAATTATAGATGCGGATGTGGAAACTGTTACTTCACTTTCTACAGTCTTAGAAAATTCCTATACTTACACAGACAGACAGACACACACATACACACATTCTCACTCAGTCACTCACTCATAGGTAAACATTTGCTCTGGGGGTAGAATAGTTTTCCTGAGTGAAAGAGGTGCTCTAGTGGGGTGTGGCAAGGATGAGAGTCAGATTAGAATTTTTATATCAATTGCTCTAGACAGGACTGTGTTGTGAGAAGGACTCTGAGGACCTTCGCCCACTAAAAACAGGGAAGTTAGCAGTGGTTGGTTGTATAACTGGTTTATTTGTAAGTCACACTTTTGGATTATGATACTCCCCACAGTGATCAGTTGGTGTTTATTTTCATTCTAAAGCAATTTTAGTCATCAGCAACTCATTTGGTTGATGTGCTTGCTATACAATGAAATTTGCAGTTTTAAAAGACCCCAGAGCAACTACAGTGTGTAATTTGTGCAGTGTTTGTACTACTCTTGGAATAGATGGGAAATGTATGTTTGAATTAGGAAAAGACTGCTTTTCTGGAAATTTACAGAAGTTCTAAAAGAATTTTTTTTCACTGTGGCATTGTTGAGAAGGGATTAATTTTTCTTAAAAAGAGCCAGGATACTCTGAATATAATGAAAATAGTTAGTGTTTGTGGCCTGTGAGCAAAAGAGGGAATACCAAATGTCAGACTAGGACTGTAAATCATCATCCTTGGCAGGAACAAAGTTTGCTGTTTGTCTTGTTATGTCTGGACAGTTACCAGGGCCTGTGGTGCATTTTGCAATTTCATTATCAAAATCCCAGAGTGTGGGAGCATTTACGTAGACTCTAGGGTACAGGTATTAGTGGTCTGATCTCACTCTTTGGGGTTCTTGTTTTAAAATGGATGAGACTTTTTATATTTAGAGGAATTATAAATATGGTTAAATGTGATGGAAAGGGAAACAATTTTATAATTGTTAATAGTGTCTTTGTTTTATAGTTATTTTAAAAACAAATCAACACCTCTATGAAATTATAAAGTACATCTGAGAACCCAAAAATAACCCCACCGTCAAAGATTCTGAGCATTCAGAATATAGCTTGGTATGCTTTCCATCTACTGTATTTCAGTGGCTTTAAGACACATATTTTTAGAAATTTTAGAAATTAAAAAATGTCTAAGGTAAGGAAATGTCTTGTAACCACTGTTGGCCTCAATCGAAGTCAGATTACTTCAGAAAGGATTTGCATTTCACTCTTCCAGTTATTTGCACTACTACCAATCTGAGACCACTTTAAGTTAAATTCTCTGCCTGCAAGATTTTGTTTTGTTTTGTTTTGTTTTGTTTTGTCTTTGTTGGTTTTGCTGTGTTTTGTTTTTGACCCCACTGGTAATATGAATTCAGACTGCAAAGCTAGGTGAGTACTGGCTTTTAGATAAAATTGCTTCTATCTTGTGTACAGATAGAGACTTTCAGGTTTCCTTGCTGTCTCATTCTGAATGCTGGGTTTATTTTTCATTTGTTTATATTGCATTTGTACCCCTTTTGTTGTTCTAGCTTTACATGGGAGGCCTCTTATTTGGGGTATGTTGTTGTTTTGGTGCTGGTGGTGCATGAAAGAATAATACATCTTATAATTTATTGTGGTTTAGATTTGATCAAAGACTCATCAGAGGGCCAGGCTCTGTGGCTCATGGCTGTAATCCCAGTACTTTGGGAGGCCAAGGCGGGAGGATTACGAGGTCAGGGGTTCAAGACCAGCCTGGCCAAAATAGTGAAACCCCATTTCTATTAAAGATACAAAAAATTAGCCAGGCATGATTGTGTGTGCCTGTAATCTCAGCTACTTGGGAGGCTAAGGCAGGAGAATCGCTTGAACCCAACCCGGGAGGCGTAGGTTGCTTGCAGTGAGCCAAGATTGTGCCATTGCACTCCAGCCTGGGCAACAGGGTGAGACTTCGTCTCAAAAAAAAAAAAAAAAAGACTCATCAGACACTTGCCCAGGCCCCTACTAACATCCTTCTTCAGACTTTGCTTACTCTTATTGTAGACACACTTCTAGTAAACTCAATGTCATTGTTACACATTTCTTTGCTCATTCCTTTAGTGATCTTCAAACTTTATATAAGGATCAGTTGGGTAGTTATCAAAACGATATATTTATGGGTCTTATCCCTAGAGTTTTTGTTTCCATGGACTTTGGTAAGGCCCAGGAATCTGCATGTTTATTAAAAATAAAAATCCTCAGGGTATTCTTACCTAAGTGATTGAAGGACCACACTTAGACTGCATACTCTGTATCTAACTCAATACTCATGGCTTCAACTGCCGTCTATGTATATTGATGACTTCCAAACCCTTATCTTTGTTTTTATTATTATTATTAT
>NW_016806932.1:334260-355362 GCF_001698545.2 Rhinopithecus bieti | reverse complement strand
CAGCTCACTGCAAGCTCCGCCTCCCGGGTTTACGCCATTCTCCTGCCTCAGCCTCCCAAGTAGCTGGGACTACAGGCGCCCGCCAACTCGCCCGGCTAGTTTTTTGTATTTTTTAGTAGAGACGGGGTTTCGCCGTGTTAGCTAGGTTGGTCTCGATCTCCTGACCTCGCGATCCACCCGTCTCGGCCTCCCAAAGTGCTGGGATTACAGGCTTGAGCCACCGCGCCCGGCCTTTATTATTATTATTATTACCTACCGGCTGAGCTAGCTGGGGCCAAATCCTTACTTTAAAGAATTCTTGAATGTCAAACTCATCTATAAAATTGGCATGTCTCTATTAAAGACAGAATACACCCCAAATCAGGATACCTGGGTTCAGATCCCAGCTCAGCCCCTTAATAGCTGCATGACCCTGGGCAAGTTACTTAACTTCTCAGATGCCTCATGTAAAAAGAAGTTAATATGTCATAGTGTTGCCTTCATGATTCAGTGGATCAATGCATGTAAACTTCTTTGACCAGTGCCTCACATGTAGCAAGCTCAATATAAATTTTAGCTGTTTTTTAAAAAATGTTATTTCACAAGCTCCTCAATTATGTCTAAAATAAATCTTTTATACCACCTCCACTGCTTTCAAAATCTGTTTTCTACCTTGGTTACAACTTTATTTCATTTTTCCCTATCATGAGTTTTCCTTGTTCTGGTCATAAGTTTTACGAATTTGACATCCTGATTTTCTCTAGTTTTTCTCTTCCTTTCCATGGGATTAGTAGCAGGAAATACCTAAATAGAACCACTTCTATGGCCAGGCTCATGCCTGTAATCTCAGTACTTTGGGAAGCAAAGGCGGGCGGATCACCTGGTGACAGGAGTTCGAGACCAGCCTGGCCAACATGGCGAAACCCCATCTTTACTAAAAAAATACAAAAATTAGCCAGGTGTGGTGGCATGCACCTGTAATCCCAGCTACTCGGGAGGCTGAGGCAGGAGAATCGCTTGAATCCAGAAAGCGGACATTGCAGTGAACTGAGATCACGCCGTTGCACTCCAGCCCAGCCCAGGTAACAGAGTGAGACTCCGTCTCAAAAAAAAAAAAAAAAAGGAACCACTTCTATTGCTTTGATTCAGGTCTTTATCATCTCACATAGAGCTCTGGAATAGTCTCCTACCTGTACTTTGAGCCTTTGGTTGTTTCTATCCGTTCTTCATAAAAAACTTTATCAAAGGCAATGTGGTCTTGCTACCCCTCTGCTGGATGGCTTTTACTACCTACAGGATAAAATCTAAATACCTGTACCTGGCATACAAGGCTCCTCAGGTCTGGTTTCTGCCTCATCTTCTGCAATATTTAGGCACTATACAGCCTTCCAGCTTTAGTAAATCACTCATAATAGATTGCTCAAAACACTAGATTCTCTCTTGCTTTCATAATTTTGCATAGATGAGCTATATAGTGTGGTGATTTAGAGTGTGAGCTTTAGAGCAAGACTGCCAAATCTTGACTTTGCCACTTAACTAGGTATGGACCTTGGATGAAACAGTTTTTTCTGTGCCACAGTTTCCTCATCTGTAAAATAGGAATAATTGTGCTTCATAGCATTGGTATGTGGATTTAGTAAGTTAATTCACAGAAGTTTTTAATAAATGTGAGATATCATTATTTTATTTTACCATGCTATTTCTTCTGTCTGTGCACTTGATCTTTTCTTCTACCCATTCTCTCACTTTCTTTTGCTTGTGAAATGCTATTCATTCATCCTTCATGTCTCAGTTTAAGAACTAGCTCCTCCAGGAAGTCATCATTGAAATCCCCAGACTCTGGGTCAGATGCTTCTCCTCTGGATTCCCATAGCATCCTATGTAGCATAATTAAGTTGTGAATGTTTCAGGGACTGCCTGGGATTGTATTTTTCATCTCTGAATGTTTAATGAATGAAACTTGATTGCTTTGTTGTTTATTTGCTATAGGTTGGGAAACCAATTAGAAAGGAGTCTTCTGCTAGAAACAAGTAGGTAGACAGCAAGGGAAGAGGTAGCAAGAGATGAAAAACCAGAAAACAGAGTCTAGGATGGTCTGGAACTTTCCAGTGAAGGGGTAAACAATACAAGTATCACACTGGGTCCCTAAGTATCATTGTGCATAATTAAAATGCTATGATGCTATCCTTAAGTCATCATAAAGGTTAAATTGTGTTGAATATACTCTGTCTAAAAGGAAGGAAAGCAGTTTAAACACTTTAGAAATCTTTCTTTTAAAACTAGTCGAAATAAATTTTGGTACTGAACTAGGCAAGCTTTAGTTATTTATCGTTGTCCAATAGCTCATTCTTCCTTGGGCAGCCTGACTAATCAGCGAAGTCCCACAATTAATTCTGACTATGAAGTCTGCTCAACTTGTGGGGAAAAAAAATGTAAAGGCCTAGAAAGTGGATTTGTAGCAACTAATCTGAGTGCCCATTACCCAGTTTCTGAACTCTTGTGTTTACTAAGTTTACCATCAACCATTCTAAAGAGAAAAGGGTGTGGTGGCTACATCTGCTACTCGGAAGGCTGAGGTGGGAGGATTGCATGAACCCAGGAGTTTGAAGCTAGTCTAGGCAACATGGTGAGAACCTGTCTTGATTGATTGATTGATTGATTGATTGATTGATTGATAGACAGATGGATAGAAATGGTTAAAGTTCAACGAAAATAACTATAGTATACTTTTATCCTTATAAATACAATAAACATTGTAAGAATGTTGAAACCCTTTCAAAATCACTTATTTTTTAACTTAGAACTTTTTGAAGAAATATTACCAGTAATATTTTCAAATCCTAAGAATTATGGTTTACTTAAATAAAATGACATTAAATTAAAACCTGTATGTAAAAGTACATATCAAAGCACAATGTGTGTGTGTGTGTGTGTGTGTGTGTGTTTTAAGTTAGGACAGTATTTACTGATTTGCTGGGTTCAACCATAATAAACATTAGCATAGGGAGGTAGGAAAAAGTTGTTGACCTAACAAATTAGTTTCAGAGGATTTATTTTTACAAATATTTTTTGGATTAGGCCCTGAAGATACAATGCCCCTTTGCAGAGTGTAGGAATTTGGATTGTGGAGACTTACAGAAAAAATAAACATAATTGCACTTTCTGAGTTTATGTTGAGATAAGAGACATGAGACCCTTACAAATGAAAATATGTAAGTGCTTCCAACAGATATTCATATAAATAATTGATACTCTAAATCTCCAGCTGCTTTCTACCTCTTTGGAAATCTAATTGAGAAAATATTTTATTAGATTTTGTTTCTCATTATAAAAGTAATATGTGTGTCATTGTGGAGAATGGTTTTAGAAGGTGGAATAATATGAAAATCTGTTGTCCGTCTATTAACAAACATTTAATTACTTAAATCTGTTTTTTGTATCTATCTTTGTCCTTTAAAAATAGGCTGTAATTATACAGTTTTATATTGTTCCTCATTTACTTTGTATTAAATTAGGAACATTTTCTCTTGAACTGAATAGTCAAGATAAACTAAATCTTGGTAAAGATGATGGGGAGTCTAATCATTTAAGTGACCTTAGACATTATATGTTCTAAACTAAATGGATACACGTTCAATAAGGAGAAATCTAATTATTAGATAGAATATTCATAAGCCTGGTTATTTTAAATTCAGCACTTGATGAGTTTACTTGAAAATTAGATAGCTCTTATTGCATGTATTGAGTTGAATTAACTGCACATGAACAATTAGGTGCTATATTATAATTTATAAAATATTTGTAAAAGATTGGCATTACTTTGTACTCTTAAAAAACTGGCTATTGGCCAGGCACGGTGCCTCACGCCTGTAATCCCAGCACTTTGGGAGGCCGAGGCGGGCGAATCACGAGGTCAAGAGATCGAGACTATCCTGGCCAACATGGTGAAACGCCATCTCTACTAAAAATACAAAAAATTAGCCAGGCGTGGTGGCGGGCCCCTGTAGTCCCAGCTACTCCAGAGTCTGAGGCAGGAGAATGGCGTGAACTCGGGAGGCAGAGCTTGCAGTGAGCTGAGATCGCGCCACTGCACTCCAGCCTGGCAAAAGAGCGAGACTCCGTCTCAAAAAAAAACAAAAACAAAAACAAAAAAAAAACTGGCTGTTCTACTCATGTAATAATGTATTTCTTATATTCAGACTATTTAATGAGTTTGGAGGCTGCTCAGTAAAAATTTATTAGTAATTATGAAATAAACAAACCAATTTTACTTGATACAGTGTTGACTACCCCCTCCCTTTTTCTTTTTTCTCCCTCTCATTGTCTTGTGTCAGTCTTTTTTCAACAGTGTAATTGCAGACTCAGTCAGATAGCAGAAGCCATGTCCTGTGTTCTTTTTATTTCAGGGAGGCATAGTGTATTAGACATAAATAGTAAGTACTTGTTCTCACTTTTACTCCTTTGTTATCACTTTCTCCTGCTTTTCCCTACTTCTCTTATTGCTTTTTTTTTTAAATCTCCTTTGAGAGTTTTTTTTTTTTTCCTTCACTTGTCTCCCAAATCTGTGATTCTTAATCTTTTTTTGTTTGGTTGGTTTTGTTTTTTGGAGACCAAGTCTCCTCTGTCACCCAGGCTGGAGTGCAATGGCACAATCTCGGCTCACTGCAACCTCTGCCTCCCAGGTTCAACTGATTCTCCTGCCTCAGCCTCCTGAGTAGCTGGGATTACAGGCGCATGCCACCATGCTGGGCTAATTTTTTTTTTTTTTTTTTTTGAATTTTTAGTAGATTCATGAGGTTTCACCACGTTGGCCAGGATGGTCTTGATCTCCTGACCTCATGATCTGCCCGCCTCAGCCTCTCAAAGTGCTGGGATTACAGGCATGAGCCACTGCGCCCAGCCAGATCTGTGATTCTTAACCTTTTATAAAATTTTGTCTCAACACATCTGAGGAGGACCCACAGTGGTTCCCTAATGGGCAAAGGCAGTGAGTCTCAGCTACCTCTTTTGTCATGCACACATGCACACACTGAAAATTGCTGTTCTTTATACTGTCCTTGGGTGATCTAATTGATAACCAAATCTCTATCTCTAGATCCAGCCTAAATGCTCACTAACCTCCAGATTCATATTTCACTCTGCTTGCTGGGCAGTTCTGTGTCTGTAAGCACCTCAAATTCCACATGTCTGAAACAGAATTCATTATTTCCCTAAGACTTGTAGCCCCTTTTATATTATTCCATATTTCCATTAATTCACCACTATCTATCCATTTGCCCAACCAAAAATTTTGAGGAGTATTTCTGAGTCTTTCCTCTCTTCTATTACATATTTGTAGCAGATTCCTAAGTCCTTTTGATTATATCTTCTCAGCATCTTTCATATTTATCTCATCTACTCCAGTCCTATTTTAGACCTATATTTTTCTTGTTTGAATTACTTTGGTAACCTCTTAATTTGTCCATCTGCCTATAATTTCTTCCTTCTTTTGTCTGTTCACCTTAAGGCCATCTGAATGAACTTGTCAAAATGCAAACCTGGTCATGTTATTCCCTTTTATGTCCTTAATTACGTCCCTATGGTCTAATCAAATAAATTACAAACTCCTTGATGTGATATACAGAATCCTTTATGGCTTGGCCCTTATATGTTTTTAGCCTGTTTTTTACTGCCAACATTTATTCACTGTACTCCAAACAAATTCACTAGGATCTATCATCATCCTCAATGATTATACATTCTATCTTCACTAATGGTATATTGCCAGTTTTTGTGTTCCTGCTAAACCTCTTATTGTTTGTTTGCTTTGGTCTCTGTCTTTCCTAATGTTTGGTAAGCCTTGGTTAGATAGCTTATATGTAAGATTGGAGCACTGAAAAACTAATTGAAGGCCAGGCACAGTGGCTCGTGCTTGTAATCCCAGCACTTTGGGAGGCCAAGGCAGGTGGATCACCTGAGGTCAGGAGTTTGAGACCAGCCTGGCCAACATGGTGAAACTCCGTCTCTACTAAAAATACAAAAAATTAGCCGGGCATGGTGGTGGGCGCCTGTAATCCCAGCTACTTGGGAGGCTGAGGCAGGAGAATCGCTTGAACCTGCGAGGCAGAGGTTGCAGTGAGCCGATATCGCACCACTGCACTCCAGCCTGGGCAACAGAGAGAGACTCCGTCTCAAAACAGAAAACCAAAAAAACTAATTGGGAACTCCAAATCTATCCAATCAATTCATTTTATTGTCTTTAGTGTCTTTATTAACTTAAGCTATTCGTATTTCCTAGAAAATGGATCCTCAGTTCTTCACTTGGTTATAATATAGACTGCCGACATTCTGGGAACTGATTAGTCTTCCAGCTTCCAGTCTGGTGCCCCTCCCTCAGTTGTTCTGAGTGTCCCCCAGTCCAGAGATATTCTATAATTTCCTCTTCAGAAAGAAACAAAACAACATTCTGATCTTCCCAGATGAAGGTAGAATACTCTTATGGCTGCATGGAAAGGCAGAGGGTATTTGGGCATATAATTTACTTCTACATTAAACTTTCAACCTGTTCTCTAGTTTCCAGCTCTATCTTACCTACTGCTTACAGAGGTGTGGCTCATTCCTGAGCCATTCCAGGATCCTGCTGGGTAAAATTTAAAAAGTCACATTTCTTACTTGGATTTGGAGTCTGCCTTTTTGCATTAGCTAAGCCTGTTACTACTCATACATCTGTTTTCCATTTTCCAAAGTTTTGTTATCACCTCTGCTGATCCTTCTCTTCGCAGGTTTATATCTTTCTTTTTTTTAAATATTATTTTAGTGAGTTTCCAAGTGGAAGCAAAAGTAAGTATATATGTTCACTCTGCCATATTAACCTAAACTTCTCTTTCAAAACTCTTCATAATTTCAGATTATTTCTGGCGTTAGTTATCTCTCCATCAATCAGAGAGTGTTAACGTCTCCTTTGTGTTCCCATGGCTTTCTGCATATGCTTTTGTTATGGAACCAAGCCCATTGAATCAAATATTGTTTTTATCATATTTGTCTCCTCTACCACGCATTGTTATGCAACCAATCCCTAAAACTTTTTCGTCTGGCAAAACTGAAACTCTATAACTCATTTCACTCCTCCCGAGCAACCACCATTCTACCTTCTGTTTCTGTAAGTTCATCTACTTTAGATACTTCTATATAAGTGGAAACACATATATGACAAACTTTCTCTGATTGGTTTATTTCACTTAGCATCATATCTTCAAGGTTCATCAAAATTGAAGCCTCTGTCAGAGTTTCCTTCCTTTTTAAGGCTGATGAATATTCCATTGCTTGTATATATCACATTTTGTTTACCTATCAATGGGCATTTGGTTTGCTTCTGCCTTTTGGTTATTGTGAATTGTGCTGCTATGAACATAGGTATACAAATACCTCTTTGAGACCCTGCTTTCAGTTCTTCTGCATACATATACAGAAGTGTGGTTGTCTTTTATGAAACTGACATTTTTTAAGAAAACAACCACCTCTCTGCTGGCTTTTTTTAAAAAAGAAAAATAGAATGTTTTTCATTTGTTGTTTATGTGGTATTTGCTCATGTTGAGATTCATGTTATGCGTTCTGGCCAGAGTACTGCATAAGTGATGTTGTGTCCTTTTCCGGGTTTCATATCCAGAGGCACACAATGGCCTTCTACCACTCATAGGTGATGTTAATTTTAATCATCCTATCAGAGTGTTGTTTGTCTTTCTACTATTCAGTTACTAGTTTTTTCTTGCATTTTATAAGCATTCTATGGGAAATACACTTTAGGACCATGCAAATATCCTGCTCCTCATTAAAATGTATCCCCTTGATTTAGCAGTTATTGATGCTTCTTGCCTCAATCAGCCTTTATTGTGATGGTTACAAAATAATGATTTTTTCATATCTATTGAGGGATTTTCTTGTTAATTATAAATTACATTAAGTAGATCAATTCGAATGTCAAAAGATCAGTATATTAAATGTAACATTTGCTGCTACTGTAAATATATTATACATGAACGTCATTGATGTGTAATAATACTTAAAGTGCTTGTAAATTTCTGGAATTTGATGGTTACTATAGTATTCCTATAAAGTCATTGCATATTTTTAATGTTGAATATATAGTGTGCCTAAGACGTGAATTAGGTTCTGATACTTTTTCTTATTCTCAGCCTATAGATTGTTTACTATTTGTTCTGTTATCTGAATCCTGCTAGTGAACTCTCTATTTAGTTAATAACTAACCAGATAATATTCACTTTGCTGTAATTGAAGAAGAACAAACTTTACAGTATGGAATACTTTTGAGAATTATAGCTGGAATGAAAAGATATAAACTCCTTTTCCTTTTTTGAAGCCTAAGTATCATTCTGTGTATGCAACGAAAACTGGTTTGTCTAAAGCAGTATCTCTAAAGTATGTCTAAAGCTATTGCAGTATTTTATTTCAAGCAATATGGCAGACTAGATGTTTAGAGAAACTTCTGATAAAGAACACATTTTTAAATGCTGGATAAAATACTTAAAAAAAATTTTTTTAAGTCTGCTTGAGTTGGTAGCGAAGTAAGGTGAAAATACAAGGCTGTAAATAATGAGAAGGCCAAATTCCATGGAGATAAGTGAGCCATAGAACCTCTTTACCTCTAAAATTGCCTTCTGATACCTTATGGCCCAGAACCTGGGCTTTAAGGAGATAGTCCTGCTTGCATGGGACAGAGGAAATCTGAGCCTAGGCATTGTGAGTTATAAGTTTGGACACTGCAACATAAAGCTGAGATCCCCAAAGTGTGAATCATCCCCTGTGGATAATTTAAGGAAAATAGCCTGCTCTTTAGAATGACACTGCCTATCTCATCCTTGGTTTTGATTGGAATACACAAAAAGAATCTTTCCTGAGAATTCCTCATCACAATCCTATGCTCATGTGAGTCTGAAGTTGAAATTAGCCTTGCAAAAATAATCTTTATCTAAAGGTTTAGTTTAATGATGCTTTTGGTTTGGGGTGCCTCAGGATCCTAACAGAAAAATAGAAGTTTTCTCTGAAGAAAGGTGCTTTAAACATTGACTTCGAAGAATTCCTACAGTTAAAGATCTAAGAAATGTGAGTTTAAAATTAGAACTCTAAATGTATGAATAAGACCAGCCTGGGCAATATGGTGAGACCACCATCTCTAAAAAACACAAAACAGCAGCAACAATAACAAAAAATTTTATGATACTCTTCTTCAGTAACTTGCATTTTTCACCCAACAGTTTTCTAAGATTCATCCTCATTGAAATCTTTACCACAGATTATTCATTGTCTTTGTTAGGACATTTTGTATAAATATACCACAGTTTATCTGTTTATCCATTTCGGCTATTTCTAGTTTTTGCTATTACAGATAGTGCTGCTACAAATATTCTTAATAATGTCCTTCCTGGTGATGATATGTAAAAGTTTCTCTAAGATTTATTCACTAGATTGTAATATCTATCTGTATGTATATATGTATATGTAAAGAAATATATATTCAATTTTATTTCATAATACTAAATTGTTTTAAAATTGGTACCAGTTTATGTGCCAACACTTACTACTGTTCTCATAGTTCTGCATCATTTCTAAAATTTTATATTGTCAGTTTTACATTTTGCCTAACTGTTGGATATGAAATGCTAATTTGTGGTTTTAAGTTGCATTTCCGTGACTACTACTGAGGTTGAGCATCTTTTCCTGTATTTATAAACCACTTATGTTTCCTCTTTTTGAAGTGTCCCTTATGCTTATTTTTTCTATTGGGTTTTGTTTCTTTCTGATTTATAGTTCTTCAGATACTTTGAGTACTAGTCCCTGGTAAATTAATTAAATTAATATCTACACAGTAGCCAAGTTAGATCATCTGAGAATTATCTTTGAATTGTTCTTCTCCTTTATCCCTTAAAGATAATCATTGCTAACATGAATCAACATTTACTATGTATCAGACATCTTTCTGAGTACCTTACTTATGTTGTCTCATTTAATCCTTAAAGCAGTCTTATATGTTAAGGCAGGAGGGACCGGTTTTGTGGAAGACAATTTTTCCACAGATGCGGCAGGGGTAGGGGGATGGTTTGGGGATGAAACAGTTTCACCCCAGATCATTCCAGATCATCAGACATTAGTTTGATTCTCATTAGGAGCGTGCAGCCTAGATCCCTGATATGCACAGTTCACAATATGGTTCGCGCTCCTATGAGAATCTAATGCTGCCCTGATCTGACAGGAAGCGGAGCTTGGGTGGTAATGCTTGCTCACCTTCACTCACCTCCAGCTGGGCAACCTGGTTCCTAACAGGCCAAGAATGGATACTAGTCCGCAGGCCAGAGGTTGGGAACCCCTGGGTTAAGATACCATTTTAATCTTTATTTTGCAAATGAGGAATTTGAGGCACAGAGAAATTAAACATTTGATCAAGGTCACACAGCAGTGCTTCAGTTTGACCCAAAGAAGTCTGCTCTGAAACTTTTATTTTATTTTATTTTATTTTTTTGAGAGAGAGTCTTTCGCTCTGTCGCCCAGGCTGGAGTGCAGTGGTGCAATCTCAGCTCACTGCAGCCTCTACCTCCCAGGTTCAAGTGATTCTCCTGCCTCAGCTTCCTGAGATGGTTCATTCTGGGTGAATGGTCAGAGATACTATAGAAGACTTTTGAAATAAAGGAATGTCATCTCCCTCGTAGTCCTGTGGAATAAGTGTTTTCCTCTATAAAAAGTAAAAATACTTTGCAGTAAAGTGTGTGTGTCTAGAGCATTCTTTTTAGGGGGATAGTTTTTTTATGCAATGGGATCTTAGTGGCGGCCAATTAGGGTATCTTTATTTTATAGACCATAAAGACAGGGAGTAATTTCCCTGGTTGTTCACAAGCTGTCAAGAGTGGTTTCAGGTAAACCAACCCAAATGCCCATCAATGGTAGACTAGATAAAGAAAATGTGGTACATATATACCATGGAATACTATGCAGCCATAAAAAGGAATGAGCTCATGTCCTTTGCAGAGACATGGATGGAACTGGAAGCCATCATCCTCGGCAGCCTAACATAAGAACAGAAAACCAAACACGGCATGTTCTCACTCGTAAGTGGGAGTTGAACATTGAGAACACCTGGATACAGAGAGAGGACCAACACACACCAGGGCCTGTGGGTGGTAAGGGAAGGGAACTTAGAGGGCGAGTCAGTAGGTGCAGCAGACTACTATGGCACATGTATACCTGTGTAACAAACCTGCACATTCTGCACGTGTATTCCGTTTTTTTGTTTGTTTGTGTTTAGAATAAATAAAAAGTAAATAAAAATTTTAACAACAACAAAAAAAGAATGGTTCCAGGTACAACCTGAGTTTCCCAGACTTGATACAAATGAGGTTGACATTTTATAGCCTTTTGCCCTTACTTTCAGACACCAATAAAATGTTCCATAAGAATTCCTGAGGTCTTTTCAGTTACCAACAGCTAGCTAAGTCTGGTATCAGAAATACCAGAATTCTAGAGATTGGGATTTAAGTACTTCTCTGTATTTTCAGAAATTTTTCCCTAGAAATATTTCTCATACACGCCCATGAATGTGTCCCTTCCATCTGTGCTCTCTTTCTATTTCTCTCTTGCTCTCTTGCTTTCTCACTGTTGTTCACTGTCTCTCTTGCTCTCTCTCTCTTGCTGAATACTACTAACCGATGCACCAGAAAGGGGCCAAAACTGCTAACAATCTGACTCCCCCTCCATTGTCGTATAACATCTTACACAAAGCAGGGAAGATAATGCCTTGATATTTTATAGAGATATTGATGAAACATTTATCAGTTTTTATTTAAACTCTCTTTCTTTTTAGAACCCACATTTGAGTCCATGGCACTGGGTCAGAGATAAATTAGAATGACCACCACCATAGTCTACTCAGAATCACTCCTCCTCTCCTTAGCCATGTAAGGCCTTTTGTAGTTATTTCACCTTCTTTCAGAGTGAATTTTTCTCCCAGGATGCTTCAGTGCTTTATATAAATAAGCTTCTAGTAGGCTTATGCACTTGTTTACAACGCAGGACCAGATTATAAGGGTTAAGCTGAGATCCCATTACAATGAGAATCTCTGAGCTCTGTGTCACAACATCACTTGTCCTCTCGTTTCTTTACTGTTTTCTTTTTCTTCATCTTGTTTTTATCCTATCAGTGGGTTATTCTGCTTGTGCCCACTTTAATATGTGTCTACACATTCAATTTAAATTGTAGTTTAATTTTTAACTTACTACAACCTTCTAACTAGTCATTATTTCATATACATTAAAAACCTCAAATTTGGACCAGTTTTTTAATTGGTATAAAATCCAGTTTGTGAAATAATATTGTACTTAGGTCAGAGGAAGCAGAGTTCTCCCAAGAACCTCAGTGTGTAGTGGTGAATAGCAAATTTTCATTCTTTCTATCATTGGAGAAACCCACTCGGAGCTGAAAACTGAGTCAGATACCTTGAGTAGCTCCAGTGTTCTTGGGATAGCTTTAACCACTTACCTCTCTCTGAAGACGTACAACCATCTTCAGGACTTACGTACTTTAGGGCCTTACCTCCACTTTATAGTGAGCCAGCTGTGACTAATGTTGATCTCTTGTTTTTTGAGGGAACAACTTAGACAGATGTGGTATCCCATTGGGAGCAGACAGTGTCTGAGATAGCTGGTACTAATAACAATAGCAAAATATGGTTGCCTTGCAAGAACAAAAAACATCAAGTATCTTAGCAAACCTTAGGCTTTACAGCCTCTAATTTAGACCAATCAGAATGTTGTAGGAGATAGCCAATCATGGCAATGGCTAAAGTAGAATATTCTAGGAAGTGAAGTGTGCCTTCTGCTCTTCCAGAAAATATAATCCTGGGAAGTGCCTGCCTTTCTTGCCTTGTGAATTGAGGCAGTGGTGAAATCATGGAAAATGTACAACTCTCAAAAATCAAAATAAGCTAATGTTATAGTGTAATTCTTGGATTTACATTTTGAAGCAAGCTTTCTTAAAATTCTGCCAGTGAGTTATTTTTTTGTGAGCAGTTATCACCTTATGTGATTATGAATTAATTTAATTAACATTGACTAGAATCTATTAAAAAATAGAATACATTTCTAAAATATTTAAATTGCAGAAAGGATAATAAAATGATTTGGAAATTTTAGACCAAAAATTACCTGCTAAAATGGTTAAAAGGGCTCTCTTACCAAAACAAAACAACAACAAAATAAAACCAGACTAACAAAACTAAGTAGTCTCGAGTCTTCAGATTTGGAAACTTTCTAATCTAGATGACTAAAATGCTAGTACACTAAGCAGAGATGTGTGTTATTCAAAGGTTAGATTCCAATATTTCACATATCCAAAATTACCCTTGAAAATCCTTTAGGAAGCCATACATTAGAATTCAACAATCAGTATTAGAGAATCAGTATATATTATTGGCTTGTTTTTAAAAGCTCTGTTGTCTTTTAGAATATGTACTTTCTCTTTAAATCCTAGAGTCACACTGCTTGTAGAGCAATGCTCAGACTATGATAGATATATGGGATTTGTGAGTAACTGAGAAACCAGTAAATTCACGGCACTCATGTCATGCTTACTCCAGGGTATATGATTATTGAAAATCAGGCAGAATTGTCGATACTACTTACACAAGAAATAGTAATTTTTCTTTCTTTTATTGCCAGGCTTATTAGAGTTGAATTTATAATTAAGTTCATAAAGATACAACTCTACAGTATATGATTATGTTGTTATGTTAAAGTTTCACCTGAATTTTTATATAATGCATTCACCCTTAAAATAAGAAAGAATGATACTATATTATATCATTCCTTTATTCTCTACAGATAATGGATTCTGAGTTAATGCATAGTATAGTGGGAAGTTATCATAAACCTCCAGAAAGAGTATTTGTTCCCTCATTCACCCAGAATGAACCATCTCAGAATTGCCATCCTGCGAACTTAGAGGTTACCTCTCCTAAGATACTTCATAGCCCAAATAGCCAAGGTAATGCTGATATAGAATTTGAAGAATGGTAAAAAGCTTGCTATAAAAAACCTTTTGTATTTATGTGGAATACAATATGATTGTATATTTAATCTTAACAAAACTCCTAATTTTGATTCTGTTGCTAAAAGTTTCTATGAACTTAGACAAATTACTTGACATTTTTTATTTTGGCTTCTACAGCCATAAAATGAAGATTAATATAACCAGCTGGACACATGTCACAGGGTTATCATAAAAACATCATTTGAAAACAGGAAAATACTCTTTGAAGAATAAAAGGTCAGATTTGGAATCCTTCTAAACCAGATGATTAGAATGTTAGTGAATTAAATGGAATTGCATCTTATTCAAGAATTAGATTCAGAAATTGCATACATCCAAAATTATTCTTGAAAATATTTTAGGAAGCCAGTATATCAGAGTAACTACAAAATACTAGTATTTTAATGTTTAAAATAGAAATGTAGGAGGATCTTAAAGTTGAATTAGGAGAACATTTTATTACTCCAGGCATATTTTAAGCTGTGCAGATTCCTTTCTAAGATTCTGTTATCACCTACTTTTAAAATATTCTATAATAATGGTTGCTGTTAATAAATAAACTAGTTTTGTGGAATAAACTATAAGAAATAATAATGCAAATCAATGTGCCAGCTACAGATACCATGTAAAGAGGAATAATATAATTTATTTATCTCATTTATAAAAATCAAATGGTAATCTCTAGCAAGCATCTTTCTAATTTGATATAAAGTATATGATAGTTAAAACTCTGAACTTATCTGAATCATGAAGATATTAATATAGTTGAATACAAGTCACAGTGGTATAGTGTACTATTATCTTTCAGGTCTGACATCAGGTAAACCATTAGGTTATAGTTATCCTGTTTCTTAATACTGCATCATGGACAAAGAAACAATAAATATGTGTGATTTGACTAAAATGGAATACATCAAGAACTGAGAAAAAAACCTTTAACTTTAAACCCAAATTGCCACGTTAATTAGTAGAAATTATATTTTAATGTTCCTTATTCATATTCAGACTCTTATGCTCCCTAGACTACATTGTCTTCTTTAAGTCCTTTCATTTGAAAATATTTATTTTATTAAATTAAAATCATGGTTATTACCTTTCTCAGTCTTAGAAATCACTAAATATCAATCATAGATATATTGTTTACAAGCGTATTTTATATAGTAGAGAGAATGTGCCCGCTTTAAGTTGTTATTTCATTATTTTCCTATTTGTTGGAAGATATATGGCATTTACTTGTACATTTTCTGGCTTTCTATTATCATTAATAATTTTGTTATTCAATTCGTTGTTCATTTACTTTCTTTTATTGTTACTTTGTTATTGTAAGTGTCAGAATCTTCACTGAATTATCAACAAAAATTTTTTTCAACAGCTCTTATTTAGCCTTAAAAATTCTCTAGAATAATATCATTATTTCATCTTTTATGGATAACGGATTGATGATACATCAGTGGTGAAGATAACCTGGATATCATTTCGCAGAGAAGTGCAGCGCGTGTTTTTTGTTTGTTTTATTTTTATGTATATATGAAGGCCTTAGAGTGAGATATGAAAACATATATTGATGAGAAATTCTGTGCGAACTACCAGATGTTTTCTGATATTATAGCTATTTAAAAAAGGTAAGATATAATACGTTAGTAGTTCTCAGAAATCCAGGTATTTTGTTTACCAGGTAGTTTTTTTTTTTTACAGTTCAATAAATAATAAAACCTATGTCTAAGCTCGTTTGTATCTCAGATTACTTGTTCGTTATAATATGTTCTAAAACTGTGTATCTTGTCTTTCAGGATCCTTGTTGAATATTTGGAGATAATAAGGATTATCTATGTTTGAACATGTTATCTCTTTGTATCATTATCTTAACTAGCATAATTCTATAAAATTCTAGAAATAAAGGATATATGAATTAAGATTTTAGATCAAGTTGTGTTTAAAATTTAGAATTTATTTTTTCAGAATTATTACCAACATAATATCCTAGTATTTTTTAAACTCCGTTATATGAATATTTATTTTTTATTTTATTGGTGATTTGCAGTAACTCTAAACTTTTAGATATGATTGTGAATACAGTATAGCATATCATCTAGCAATTTAATGATCGTTTATAGATAAAACCAATAAAATGTTTTTTTTAATACCAAAAAGATATTTATTTATACTTGAGTAGAATATGGCAAGTTAATTAGAGAGACATAGGCAAATGGGGGAGCTTCTGTGGAAATTGGGAAAATTTTAGAAATTTAGAACATAAGTCTTTTACATAATTTCACTTCAAAACTTAAGACTTCCTTTTCATTTTACACTACACTCATCCTTATAAACAAGGCTCAAGTTTTGTTTCAACTTAGAAGTAGAATGAAGAAATGGGGAGAAAAATATTTCTGAGGTAATTGGACAAAAGTAGAAGAAAGGGGTAAGGAAAGTAAAGAGTTAAAGGATTAGAAATAGGTTGCTTTCTGCTGTGGAATTAGCTGTTCTGCCAGCAGTCAAGAACAGGGGAAAATGAGAGTGGTAGATGCATATATTTGCGTTTCCTGAAAGAGAAGAAATATATTGATAGGTAAGAAGCTTTCAGCCTCTGTTTTTCCAGATGATGTTATTTTCATTAACAACCAGGATATTTATCACCCCACAAGTTACTGACATCCTCCTCTTTCAGAAGTGTGCCCTCTGGATTTTTAGTAGGAGACAATATTAAACCAGTTCTATGTAATTAATGAGCTATTTACAAATGTATTTTCATAACTCTGGGAGAGTCAATACTCAGAGATAAAAGAGACCCTGAACTTTTAGCTCTTGATTGAATTCACATAATACATTTCTTGTGATAACCAAATCTCTGATCTATATGATAATCAAGTAATTGACTGGTTATTATTTTGTCTTTTTCATAGATATAAGTATTCAGTTAAGCTCAGCCCAGTCCCGTTGTACTCTTCTAGAGAAGCAACTAGAATATACAAAGAGAATGGTTCTCAATGTAGAGCGAGAAAAGAACATGATCCTAGAACAACAGGTGAGCATATTTTCTATAAGGAATGATAATATAATTTTGTATCTTTTTGAAGAATATTTTAATGTCATGGGAAAATTCAAAGGCAAAAGAGGCATAATGTTAGAATGAGGTCTAACTTATGTGTAATTGGAGTTTCGAAAGGAAAGGGAAAATAGGGGAAAAGCAGTATTTGAAGAGATAATGGCTAAGAATGTTACAACATGTATTAAAAAGTAAAATTACTAACCTGGCCAACATGGTGAAACCCCATCTCTACTAAAAATACAAAAATTAGCCGGGCTTGGTGGCAGGCACCTGTAATCCCAGCTACTCAGGAGGCTGAGGCAGGAGAATCGCTTGAACCCAGGAGGCAGAGGTTGCAGTGAGCTGAGATCGTGCCATTGCAGTTTAGCCTGGACGACAGAGCAAGACTCTGTCTCAAAAAAAAAAAAAAAAAAAAAAAAAAAAAAGGTAAAATCTTAAAAGCATCCAGAAAAAAAAAATATTACATTCAAAGAGACGACAAAGTGATAGCTGACTTCTCAACTGAAAGTACTGAACCCAGAAGACAAGGGACTGATAGAGTTAAGGTGTTAAAAGAAAATAAATACTGGTCTAGAATTCTATGCTTGGGGGAAGTATCCTTCAGAAATAAAGACATTTTAAGACTAAAAAGACTGAGATAGTTTGTTACTAGTAGGTCCACTCTGAAGAGAACACTAAAGGACATCAGACAGAAGGAAAATGACCTTTGGTGGAAGGTCAGAGATGCATGAAGGAATGAAGAGTAATGAAGATGGTAAATATGTGGATAAATCTAAATGAATATTATATAAGGCAACAATAATTAAGATTTATATGGTTTAAATATAAAGAATTAAAATTCATCAGAACAATGGCTTATATATTAGGAAGAAGTAAAGTAGTTTAACGTGTTCTAATATTCTTGCATTTTCTTGGCAGAAGGGTAAAAGTACCAATCAATACTGGATTTTGATGGGTCAAATACATAACAGATTTTTAAGGAACCAGGGAATTTAATTCTAACATTTATATGGAAACGCCAAGGTCCAAGAACAGCCAAACTATTCTGAAGAAGAATAAGATGAGGGTCTTTCTCTAGTTGATATTGAAACAAATGATGATCCTTTTTAATAGCTGCTCTGTGAACTAAAATATGTATTCTTAACTAACCACAGTCTGCCATAAATCTGTATTAAAATATTTCACATATAATGTAGGATCCTCTTTCAGTATGCGTCCTCTGATTCCCCTTTGTGCTATAGTTTTCATACATTTTATTTCTGCATATGTCATACAGCCCACAATACATTATTATTTTTGCTTCAAATGGTCAATTATCCTTTCAGGAAAATTAGGAAACAAAATATGTATTTTTTGCCATTTTCTGTGCTTTTATTTTGTGTAGATTTTGTTTTCCATTTGATATCATTTTCCTTCCATCTGAAGGAAAATATCAGAAATGCTAAGAATTGACAATTCTTAGCATTTATTTATCTGGAAAAGTCTACTTCTCTGTCATTTGTGAAAGATATTTTGGCTGGATATAGAATTCTAGGTGGCATCTTTTCTTCTTTCAGCACATTGAAGATTATATTTCTGTTGCCTTCTGGATCTCATAGTTTCTAGTCAGAGTTCTTCTCTTTATTCCTCTATGCAGAATGTGTTATCATTTCTCAGACTGCTATTAAGATTTTCCCGTTTATCACTGGTTTTCAACAATATGTTGCTAAGTGGTTTTTTAATGCTTGAACCTTTTGAGATTCTTGAATCTGTCAATATTTTTCATTAAATTAGAACATTTTCAACCATTATCCTTCAAATAATTATTCTGTCCCACCTCTCTCTCTTCTTCTCTGGGACTTCACCTAAATGTTATTAAACCACAGGTTACCAAGACTCTGTTTATTGGTATTGTTTTTGATTTTGTTTTAATTAATAGACTTCATCTTTTTTATTTTTTTTTTGGAGTCAGAGTTTCAGTGTTGTCTCACAGGCTGGAGTGCAGTGGCGTAATCTTGGCTCACTGCAACCTCCGCCTCCCTGGTTCAAATGATTCTCCTGCCTCAGCCTCCCAAGTAGCTGGGATTACAGGCACCCGCCACCACACCCAGCTGACTTTTGGTATTTTTAGTAGAGACAGGGTTTCACCATGTTGGGCAGGCTGGTCTCAAACTCCTGACCTGAGGTGATCCACCCGCCTCGGCCTCCCAAAGTGCTGGGATTACAGGCATGAGCCACTGTGCCCGGCCTAGACTTTATCTTTTACAGCCATTTTAGATTTATAGAAAATTGAGTAGATAGTATAGAAAGAGTTCTTGCTCCCTCACAGTTGCCCCTATTACTAATACCTTACATTAGTATGGTTATAAATGCCATTACAAAATAGCATATAGATGTGCATGTGTGTGTGTGTATGTATATATATATATATATAAAACTTTCCTTTTCTCCATGTTATTTTTATGTTTTATTCCTCTGATAGCTGCTTTTCTTTGTTAGAGAGAGGGTAAGTTAATGAGGATGTTTGGTCACCTTGTAAATAACACTATTTAATACAGGTTTTGTTAATAATGGTTTTCTTAGGCCAGAATTGATAGGTCACACCTGTAATCCCAGCACTTTGGGAGGCCAAGGAGGGTAGTTGACTTGAGGTCAGGAGTTCAAGACCAAACTGAACAACATGGTGAAACCACATCTCTACTAAAAATACAAAACCTGGTGTAGGGCGTGGTGGCAGGGGCCTGTAATCCCAGCTACTTGGAAGGCTGAGGAGGAAGAATCGCTTGAACCGAGGAGACAGAGGTTGCAGTGAGCCAAGATCGTGCTGCTGTACTCTGGCCTAGGCAACAGCAAGACTCTCTCAAAAAAAGAGAAGTTTTCCATAGTAGAATTAATTTATATTCTATATAAAGATGCATAAACAAGTTTGTTTCGCTGATGCTAATATAACACATCTAATCTGCGCTTTTTTTTTCTTTTTTTTTTTTGAGACAAGGTCTCACTCTGTTGCCCATACTGGAGTGCAGTGGCACAGTCACTGCTTACCATAACCTTGACTTCCCAGGCTCAAGCAATCTTCTCATCTCAGCAGCCCAAGCAGCTGAGACTACAGGTGTGCATGCACCACCATGTCCGGCTGATTTTTAAGTTTTTTGTAGAGGAGGAGTCCCACTATGTTGCCTAGGCTGGTCTCAAACTCCAGGGTTCAAGCAATCCTCCCACTTCAGCCTCCCAAAGTGCTTGAATTACAAATATGAGCCACCACGCCTGGTCTTTTTTCATGTTATATTTGCTCCTTAAAAGTGCTTGATTTTCAGAAAAAAAAAAAAATTTAAATTTAAATTTAAAACATTATGACTTTAAGATTGAAAAAAATAAATAACAAAACATGTTTGATATTCTTTTTTGCTTGTAAGCACCTAAAGTATGTGCATTTATGTACATGTTTCTTATGATATTTACATTGTGTTTTGAATTCTCAGAAATTGTATTATTCTTTTTTTAAGGTATTTATTTTTATTTTATTTTATTTTATTTTGAGTGGAATATATACTTATATATATATATTTTTTATTATACTTTAAGTTCTAGGGTACATGTGCATAACATGCAGGTTTGTTACATATGTATACTTGTGCCCTGTTGGTGTGCTGCACTCATCAACTCGTCAGCACCCATCAATTCGTCATTTATATCAGGTATAACTCCCAATGCAATCCCTCCCCCCTCCCCCCTCCCCATGATAGGCCCCGATGTGTGATGTTCCCCTTCCCGAGTCCAAGTGATCTCATTGGTCAGTTCCCACCTGTGAGTGAGAACATGCAGTGTTTGGTTTTCTGTTCTTGTGATAGTTTGCTAAGAATGATGGTTTCCAGCTGCATCCATGTCCCTACAAAGGATGCAAACTCATCCTTTTTTATGGCTGCATAGTATTCCATGGTGTATATGTGCCACATTTTCTTAATCCAGTCTGTCACAGATGGACATTTGGGTTGATTCCAAGTCTTTGCTATTGTGAATAGTGCTG
>NW_016806932.1:318558-330900 GCF_001698545.2 Rhinopithecus bieti | reverse complement strand
GCTGGTCAGGCTGCAGCAGCTGACCAGCACCGATTGTCCGGCACTCCCTAGTGAGATGACCCCAGTACCTCAGTTGAAAATGCAGAAATCACCGGTCTTCTGTGTCGCTCGCGCTGGGAGTTGGAGACTGGAGCTATTCCTATTCGGCCATCTTGCTCTATATCAGAAATTATATTATTCTTGTTCCATTGGCATTACTTGCCAAATTCAGGGTTGTTATTTTATTTGTATCCTTTCTAGGCCCAGCTTCAGAGGGAAAAAGAACAAGATCAGATGAAGCTGTATGCAAAACTTGAAAAGCTTGATGTCTTAGAAAAAGAGTGTTTTAGACTTACAACAACTCAGAAAACTGCTGAGGTAAACTTTCTTTGAAGTGATGACAACAGGAATAAATCTTTAGTGTTAAGCAGAATTGATATTTTATATGAATGTAGAGTAATTCTCAGATTTATAAAACTTCATTTACAGCTTTTTATAATCCAGATATGAATTCTCACCTATAGAGTGAAAAGTTAATGTGTTCTGTCACAGTATGAATGAGCTAGCTGTCTTTTGATGTGAGATTGTAATTTTGACTTCTAATACAGCGGGATATTTTATTTGTCAGATACTTTACCTAAAGAGTATTAAAATTTGTCTTTCACCACTTGTAGTCAACTTAAGGCTATACCAGTTCCCCTCTTCATCCTTTTTCCCTCCAAATCCTTTCCATTTTATAGGGTTTTCTCAGAGTTGTACTTCCTCTAGGAAGTCCTCCTTGAACTCTCCAACACTCAGGAAGTTCTCACTTTGAAATAGTACTGTCCTCCTATTCTGAACCACACCACAGATATAAGATATAATACTTACGTATATAAGGTTACATATATATAGTCCTTGTCAAGTTATTTCCTTTGTTGTTTTATTGTTTCGTGAATATTACTCTTTTTTTCTTTTCATACAATACAGGTTGGGTGTCCCTAATCCAAAAATCCAAAATCTGATGTACTCCAAAGTCCAAAACTTTCTGAACAGTAATATAATGTTCAGAGGAAATGTTCACTGGAGCATATAGGATTTTGAATTTTTGGATTAGGGATACTGAACTAGTAATGAAAATATTCCAAAATCCAAAGTATCTCTGGTTCCAAACACTTAAGATAAGGGATCCTCAATCTGTATAATCTCTTAAGTAACAAGGACCACATTGTATATTTCTATTACGTATTTTCACTCTTCTCCCCAAATTACACTCTTATCATATATATGCAACTAGTAGAAACTTATTTTTTTTATATTTTGAATGAAACATTGAGACCCAAGACTATAATGGTTTGACCTTCTACACCATTAGTATCCTTAAAAGTTTCATCATAATGATTTTGTTGCTGGAAGTTAATAAAGCCTATGTGTGTGTATATTCTTTGCTTTCCCTTTGTTTTCTCCTTGTGTGTAATAGAAGGTAAAGGAGCAAAGAAAGAAGTGGGAAGAAAGCCAAGAAAAATCTTAACATCTTGTGCCATTCCTTTTTCTTATTTTCTGCCTTAATTTGCCAAACTCTTAAGAATCAGGACCCCCTAGGACTCTATTTGGAAAAGAGACAAAGGATATTTGGCTCTAGTTTTTATATAACAATCTTAGTTTTGGCCGGGCGCGGTGGCTCAAGCCTGTAATCCCAGCACTTTGGGAGGCCGAGACGGGCGGATCATGAGGTCAGGAGATCGAGACCATCCTGGCTAACACGGTGAAACCCCGTCTCTACTAAAAAAAAAAAAATACAAAAAACTAGCCGGGCGAGGTGGCGGGCGCCTGTAGTCCCAGCTACTCGGGAGGCTGAGGCAGGAGAATGGTGTAAACCCGGGAGGCGGAGCTTGCAGTGAGCTGAGATCCGGCCACTGCACTCCAGCCCGGGCGACAGAGCGAGACTCCGTCTCAAAAAAAAATAAATAAATAAAAATAAAAAAATAAAAAAAAAAACAATCTTAGTTTTTACTCTTTTGCAGGACAAGATTAAACATTTAGAAGAAAAACTGAAGGAAGAAGAACATCAACGTAAGCTGTTTCAAGACAAAGCTTCTGAGGTAAATATGGCACTATATAATCTATCACAGTAAACCATATATGTTTTATTATATTTTTATTTTCATTAACTGAAACCTATGTTCTAGATTCTAATTTCTGCTTCCTAAATTGTCTTTTCATTATAATAACGAAATTCTCAGTCAGCCAGTATGATACGTGGATGTATTACCAAGAGGTCTTTTAATCTTTTGAAATTCTGACAAATACACATATTCTCAGTTGAAGGAACTCCTAGGATAGATTGTTTTCAGTTTGATCTCTATATGTATATTAAATAATTTATTCTTTTATAAACAGAAAAGTATTGTAATTACCAATAGACTTAGTGACCTTCACACGTACAAAAACAGTATCTTGAATTTTCTTTTCTTCTTTTCTTCTTCAAAAGCATTTTATATTTATAAACTTAGACCTGATAGCTCATTACAATGTTTTTGCATGTTACAAATCAATGTTATAACTTTTTTTAAAAAATTACAGCTTCAAACTGGACTTGAAATCAGTAAAATTATAATGTCTTCAGTTTCAAATCTAAAGCACTCCAAGCAAAAGAAGACATCTTCAAAGGTGTGCATATAAAACTTTTTCCCAAACTATACTTTTATTTGCTAATACTTATTTATACACCCTCTTAATGCTTATACCTACCCCTTTCCCAAAAGGATTTGAAGATGTATAATAAAAGACATGCAATAGTGTGTGCCAAGTAATGGATGATGGTTTGGGATATAAGGACAGAAAATTTCATAATATTCAGATTTTAAAAAGTAGCAGCAGTCATGTACAAAATTTAGCTCTGAGTTTGCTTGACAACCAAACCAAAAAGGAACATATAATGGACAGTATCGCTATCTTTGTGAAATAACAGGAAGCACTCCAGTTTTTCTAGAAGGATTAATATTTTTCTAAACTTCTGGAGAAATATATTTTGTGATACTTTATAAAAGAGGCACTAAACAACACAGTAGATATTGAAAAAATAATAGATCCTGAAAGCAGTTTTATGTAATATGTACACAATAAAAAAATAAGGGTTTTTCTTACAGACCTGTTAAGTCTGTAAAGTCATTTATATAGGGAATTTATTGTTATATGTAATTTCTATGCTTATTTCTTGTGAATTTGCCTAAAAGTAAGGATTGGAGAGTTAGTACTTTATAGACCAATATTTTGTTTAGGTGAATTGATGTTTTGAATGTGTTCTATTCAAGTAACCCTTCTTAATTATATATAATGGTATGAAAAAAGTTTTTAATCCCTTTTAATCTTATGATTCTGGAATTATGGTTTTGATGGCCATTATTACTATTTATTCAGATGTGAATGGAGTGAGTGTTGCTCTGTATGATTTGCTGTGGGAGACAGGAGATGCTATTTGGGAATTCTGGTCACTGCCATATGCTTAGCTTGTGGATAAAATAATGGAGAGAACATTATACTTAACTTTGGCTACTCTTTTATTACATAAGTAAAAATTAATGTTCAATACTTGGGCTATATTTTTCATAATTTTTTCATTTTAAAGAATTTTCAAACTATAATAACGAACAATATTTTCCGAATATGACTTATTTTGCCTGTTTCCTTTCCTAAATATTTGTTTTGTGTCTTGTTTGTGCAATGAGATTCACAGCTACAAAGCCAGATAGAAAAATCACTGTAAGTAATTTGCCAGTGGAACACATACTGCCCAATATGTATGTTTTATGGCATCCTTTCTCTGATGAGTTAATGGAACTTTTTTTCAGTTTACCTATTTATTATAAAAATAGTGAAGGTACAGGAAGAAGATAAAAGAAATGAAGGAAAGAAAAGGTAACTCCTGGAAGAGAAGAGAGTAATTAACAGCAGAATCATTTCATGGAAGTACTTAGTTCAAATCCCAAGTTCACAGGGTATGCAAATAATGGTGTCTCTTTTTAAAGATGGAGGGAGTGCTAAAGTTGCTGAAAGTAGGATCAGATTTCAGGAAGCCTCTGTGAGAGACCTGCTTCCTATCGCACTGTTTCTCCATGTCCTGGACATAGTTCATTCAACTCTTACATTTTGATGTACATGGACTGGTATCTCTAGGTGATAAAAAAATAAGACAGGAATTTGTAAGAAACAGATAAATATATAAGTATGAAACAGTATAATAGAAGATTAATAGAGGTTTAAACAAAGTGTTGTGGTGCTATGTAGACAAAGGAATATGTGAAAGGTAATGCAAAAAGCAATATTAAAGGAAGCCTTGAAGAATTAAATATTGACAGACTGAGATAAGGAAAAATATATTACAGTCTGAAGGAATTGTTGGTTTTTCCAGGGACCTATAAGTAATAGTCCAGTAGTGGGGGTGAGATGAGATCATAGAGGAAGTTAAAATGGAAAATACAGCTTGGGGTGAGCTAATGGCTGACCTTGAATGCCATGTTAAGAGTTTGAAGTTTTATTCTATAAACAGGAACTACTGAAGGCTTCTGAGAAAAGCAGGGACATGATTAGAGTTGTAATTTTAGATGGTAACTCACAGCAGTAGGAGAGTTTTACATAGAGAGAAATCACATGTGTAGATTTTATGAGAGAATCATATGCGTAGATTCATGTCACCATCACAACAATCAAGATACAGAACTCTTCCACCACTAAAAGACTCCTTCATGCAATCCCTCTATGGCTACACATCCCCTTCCCTGAACACTGGCAACCTCTAATTTGTTCACCATCTGTATATTTTATTCTTTCAAGATTATTATATAAATGGAATTATACAGTATGTAACTTTTTGAGATTGGCTTTTTTCCCTTGAGGTCCATCCAAGTTGTTGTATGTATCAATACATCCTTTTTATTTCTGCATGATATTCCGCATTACAGAGGTACCACAATTTAACCATTCATCTGTTAAAGGATATCTGGAGTCCGGCATGGTGGCTTATGCCTGTAATCCCAACAGTTTGGGAGGCCAAGGCGAGTGCATCATTTGAGGTCAGGAGTTCAAGACCAGCCTGGCCAATATGGTGAAACCTCGTCTCTACTAAAAATACAAAAATTAGCCGGGCAGTAGTGGCACACACCTGTAATCCCAGCTACTTGGGAGACTAAGGCAGGATAATCGCTTGAGCCTGGGAGACAGAGGTTGCGGGGAGCCAAGATCATACCATTGCACTCCAGTATGGGTGACAGAATGAGACCCTGTCTCAAAAAAAAAAAGGATATTTCGATTGTTTCCAATTTTTTAGCTATTACAGATAAAGCTGATATGAACATTTGTATACATGTTTTTATGTGAATGTAAGTTTTCATTTTTCTAGGATAAATGCCTAAGAGAGCAATTGTTGGGTCATGTAATAAGGACATTTTTAGTTTTATAAGAAACTGCCAAACTGTCTTCCAAAATGGCTGTACCGTTTTGTATTCCCACCAACAATATGTGAGTGGTTTTATTTTCTCTGCATGCTTGCCAACATTTGGTATTGTCACTATTTTTTATTTTGGCCATTCTGATGGATGTGCAGTGATATTTCACTGTAATTTTAACTTTCATTTCCATAATTAATGATGTTGAATATCTTTTCATATGTTTGCCATACGTATGTCTTTGTCAGTGAAATTTCTGTTCATGTTTTTTTGCCCATTTTCCAGTTGCATTGTTTTCTGTTGAGTTTTGAGAGAGTTCTTCATATCATAAATAACTTTTAAAATAATTTCTTTTTTTTTTTTTTTTTGAGACGGAGTCTCGCTCTGTCGCCCAGGCCGCAGTGCAGTGGCCGGATCTCAGCTCATTGCAAGCTCCGCCTCCCAGGTTCATGCCATTCTCCTGCCTCAGCCTCCCGAGTAGCTGGGACTACAGGCGCCTGCCACCTCGCCCAAAATAATTTCTTATTTATGTTTTTTTCTTGTCAATCTCTAGAAAACTAAATGTATAAAGAGAGGACCACCTTGGCAAATTTGTTCAAAGTTTGGAGCACTGCCTTTTGTGGCTGAAAAGGTGAGAGGGGATAAAATGAAGATAGTTGTTCAAAAAAACTCCTGTTTGATTGTAAGTGCTATTAAAATATCTTCAGTCATTTAAAATTATTCTCAGTTGTTTCTTTTCCCATAAGTCCACCAGTGCAAACTGTTCTGTGAATGCAAGTATGCAAAACCTTTTGCAGAGGAGGCAACATCGTGGCCCACATATCCTTCAGAAACCTTTTAACGTGGCTGAGACTAGATGTCTCCCCAGGCCTTCTAGAACAACTTCCTGGTGTAAGGCTATTCCTCCTGACTCAGAAAAGTCCATTTCCATTTCTGACAATTTATCTGAACTTTTGATGGCAATGCAAGATGAACTGGACCAAATGAGCATGTAAGTATTTATATATTTTTTTTTTTAAGAGACAGTGTCTCGCTATGTTGCCCAGGCTAGTCTTGAACTCATGGTTTCAGGCAGTCCTCCTGCCTCAGCCTCCCAAAGTGCTGGGATTACAAGCATGAGCCACCGTGCCTGGCCAGCAATTTTTATTCTTTATCAGGAGAAGTACCATATCACTTTTTCCTCTTAGTCTTAAGAACAATACCACTTATAAATTCTTAAAGGCCTTACTTAGCCATTTGGACAGATTTGTTGTCACTATTTTTCATTGTATTTGTTACTATTTAAAATTTCAGTTCTTTATAACTACTACTTTTTCATTCTAAGATATTTCTGTATTCCCAAGATCTGGACTGATAGCTACTACTGTCATTCTAACATATAGGATCTGATGACCTTAGATTAAAACTCACAAAAGCGTTTATAAGAAAAGCTCTCCTTTTGTGTTTTAGAATCTTTTAGCTGAATGAATTATTTCATTAGGCAAGTAGGAATGTAATTCCTTGTTTTAGACTCTGGCTGGTGTGCATTACAAATTTTGAAGCATCTATAGTAAGGAAGATTTCCATATGGGATACATTATATTGTGCCCACTTGCTTAAATATATATTCAGAAGAAATTCCAGAACTATGTGATTTCGCTGACCAGCTAGTTGACCTAAGACATCTGTAGAAGATACAGCTCTTTCTGTTAACAGCATTTCAGTAGGCTAACTCCAAATCCAGAAATTTTTCAGGCAAATACTTCCACAGCTGGAATTCTTCCACAGATCCTATATCAATAATGAGGAAGAAAGCCCTTTAATACCTCTGTTAAAGACATCACACATTTTACTACATTGAGCTATGAGCATCAGGAATTCACATATTTTTTAAATTTGCCTAGCAGTCTTAAGATATTTCTAAAGGTATTTAATTTCAAATCACAGGAGCCTGGTTATAGTTACCATAGATTTAATTAAACAACCCTAAAGAAAGAGGCTGTTTTTAAAGGTTAATATTTAAGTCTGACTAAAATTTATGATTGAACAGAAAATTGCTTAATTATGGCAAAGACATATATGCAATAAACTATAGTAGTGCTTAATATTTGCTATTCTTTCATAGGGAGCACCAAGAACTACTGAAACAAATGAAGGAAACTGAAAGCCATTCAGTTTGTGATGACATAGAATGTGAACTAGAGTGTTTAGTCAAGAAAATGGAAATTAAAGGAGAACAAATCTCCAAACTGAAGAAGCATGAAGAGAGTGTAAGAAGGCTTTAGTAAGAGATTTTAATAAAAAGATAAAACATGTGGATTCAGTGTTGTATCTCTGTACGACTTTCCAAATTTGAGGTTTGTGTATGGGATTTAGTGAAAAGATGGATGGTAGTCACTTAGGCCTATGACAGAATAGAGCCATCTGTCCCACTGGAATAACATGGACCTCCTACGTAACTCTCCAAGTTAAAATTTTTAAGTGAGCAAATAGGTTCAGTTATGTATTCAGAAATTGCTTTGGGGAAATTGTGAGGTAAACTAAACTTGCCTTAGCAGCCCTCCAATTACCCTTTTAGCATTCTTTTTCCTCTTCCTTCTCTCCTCTAATGCCTTAATGATACCCCTTATGTCAGCAGGTCTCTTATTCACTACCAGACATAAACGTGGCTCCCAAGCAGTGCCCCAGTCCTTAAAGCATGATTTCCCCTTTCCCAAAACAGGCTGTGTTGTGTTCCATTCCCTGGGGACCTATACTCAGCTAGCTATAGTGAGTAGGACAGGGATGGTGAGGAAAACTCTATACTTCTGTTAAGATGTAATAACTAAGAATAGCTAACAGTTTTATTATTTTAACAGAAGAATCATGGAATATAATATTTAATTCCAAGACAATGACTCTGTAGGTTGAACTTGCAGCACTATTACACTGCTGGAGCAGAAGGCAGAGGGAGCCTTTCCCAGGAACCCTCAAGTCACCTCATGTAGCCATCTGCCTATGGACAAAATCATCATTCATATAAGTTAATGATATATGAATGTCACAAATAAGCCTCCCTGCCTTTTATAGGAAAGTAATAAAAGATGCAGAATATTATTACTTTTATTCTTATTGTGAGAAAGAAAGGAAGAGAGAAAGAAGTGAAATTTTAAAACAAATATTTTATTTTATTTTACTGGCTTTTAAGGCTATAATAAGTAAAAATTTCTGTATGTTTTGGAGTGAAGATTTTACAACGTGTACACTTCCTTGAAATTGCATAGGAGAAACTTGAAAGGAATAGAAGAATGATCATTTTAAAACTCAGCTAGTATATATATACTGTATTTTGAAAAACATGGTTTATATTCCATAATAGCTATACCAGTATAAATTTTAAGCATTTTATTATGATAAATGTAATATCTGTAATAAAAATTGATTGTTAACCAAATAGAGAACTAGGTACTCACCCAAAGTCTGGATCAGCTCTACAAATTAGACCTATGCTCAAGTGAAACAGATTAAGTAATGGGTTAGACTTTGAAGAAATGGGTTTTGGCTAGTTGATACGTATTGTTTTTGTTTAATTCTGTCTGCCTCCACTATTACCATATACTACTCAAGGTGATAAAGTTATTCCCTTGACTTTTTTTTAAACTGCCATTCAGGAGTACTTTAAATTCAGGAATATACAAAAGTATTTGTACACAAAGGTATTCCTGAATTTAAAGTAGTCCTGAATGGCAGTTAAAAAAAACACACATATTTATACACATACATATATATATATACACATACATACACACACGTGTGTGTATGTATAATTTTCAAAACTTGATACTCATTCCTAGAACCAATTATTAGATTTGCTGTTAATGTTACCAGAAAGGTTCTTCTCTCTGCTCTCTGTTCTCTGGTTTTTACCAGTTATCTTACTTACAACCTTTCACCCCAATCTCTACAGCCCATGTTGACCTTATCTTACTTTGGCCTTCTTATATATACACTTTTTGTCTTATTCAAAGTTATCCTGGTTCATTGTATTCTCTAGTTGTCACATATATGCTTTTTTTCACTAATAGGAGCAGTAAGCTCCTTGAAAGTAAGAACTTTTTTCTTCATTATAATTCTACCTGACAAGCACAGTGTTAGACATGTAATAGATGTTCAATAAATTAAAAACTTACCGAATTGAACTTTTAATGTTCAATTTTAACTTTTAACTTTAAACCATCAATTCAACCTATTTTGGAATATATTTTAGTATATTTTGACTAAAATGTTAGATTTTTTTTCTCTCCAGGTCCGTAAACTGCAGCAAAAAGTTCAAAACTCAAAGATGAGTGAAGCTTCAGGTATTCAGCAAGAAGACAGCAACCCTAAAGGATCAAAGAACATAAAACAAAGCCCCAGAAAATGTTTGACTGACACTAACCTTTTTCAGAAAAACAGCAGCTTTCATCCAATACGAGTTCATAATCTTCAAATGAAATTGAGAAGAGATGATATCATGTGGGAACAGTAACAAAATAGCAAAACTGTCACCTTAATGAACTTTGTCAATGAGACCTTGAATTGTCTAAAGTGGTTTTAATTTAATATAACTTTGTGACATTTTGAATCATGTTTCTAGCTTCTATAAGACATGAAGTTGCAGTATTTTTAAATTAATGCCTAATGACCTACTGGGTTCTAAATAATAAATTAATTGCTTTTTTGTTTTTCTTATTGATTGAAGCCCATAACCTCATCTTGTCTTAGAAACATTGTTTGCTTTGCAGATATCTTAAGCTAAATTTAAGAAATTGTACTAGATTGACAATATTCAAAATTGAGTTAAATCTGAGCTACAAGTACCATTCATTCCACTTTTCATAGGTTTGTAACCTTAAAAACCAATGTTAAATGAACAGAGTTCAGAAAGATCATTTAGCTTTCCTGGTGCCTTCTTTCTATTTTGTTTTAGAGCTGTGAAATGTTTTTCTCTTTTGGAAAAGGAAAAGCTTAACAATTAGACAGTTTTATGAAGAAGCCTTTAATCCAAGTTTTATGAGACAATAGGAACCCATAGCTACTTAATTTTTAGGAGACAGCAATTCAGTTGCAGAAGTTTTCCTCTGCTGTTCCCATTCTCTTTTACAAAACTAGTTTTTTAAAAAAAAATGATCCATTTTATCTTACTACTTTATAACTTTTGCTGACTTCTATTCTTTGCATTGTATGTAATGTCCATCAGTATAAATTGAGACTGAATTTCTAGGACCCACAAAAGTGGTATTTTTTTTTACAAGAGAGTATGGAGGAAGAGGAAGCTGGACATTAAATTACCTCATCCAGCAGAAATTCAGGGTAGTATGGTATATTTTAATTTTTTATATTTTAAAATCAATAATGTCAAAAAATGTCATTGTGTATGCATGCTTTGTAATAAATTTGCACTTGATCGTTTTTCTGGGTGCCTAGGGGAGCTAGTATGACTCTCCTGAACTCTTGGTTTCTCACTCAAATCCTCTGAAGCAGCTGTGGTACTAGAGTCGGGAACTGAAGTAGAAATAGAGGACAGACAGAAAAGGTGTAATGGAATGGAGGAGCTCAAATATAGGGTAGCAATTTAAGAGATGGTGATTCCTAAGGGACAGAGTTGGAAGTACGTATTTACTGAATTCTTTGAATCCACAGCTGATCGAGTGTTCAAGCTATAGGTGTGAAAGAATTTTTAGGTCAGGTTCTTGGGAAGCTAAGGAGAGCAATTTTACAAGACAGTTTTCTGTTTTCCTAGGTAATTCCCAAGAAACTTGTGTAGGAAAAAGTTGGTAATTATGGATCTTTTGGGGAGGAGGGGAACTATAATTCATTCTAATGGTGAGAAGAGATACCATGTTAGAAGACCTTCCACACCTGGAAGTGGGGAGGTGACTGAAGATGGGCACGTTGATACTTGGAATTGTCCTTGAAAGCAGTTAATGGCAGAGATCAAAATTTCCTCCTGGTATAAATAATGCATGTGCTCTTTGCCAACTTTCACCCTCCTCATTCACATCCTTAGCTCCTCAGCCCTGGAGATGTTCCATAGGGTGTTTGATCTAAACTCGGTTGTATCACCTTACCTGTTTTTCTACTTTGCCTTTCCTCCTTGAGGATATGAGTTTTATAGTTTAAGCTTGGCTTTGTGCTAAACTTCTTAGCTTTCTGCTATCCACCATGACCATAATGCAGACCTATAGTTCTGTGCCTTTGTTTTCTATACATTTAGGAAGGTGGCTGAATATATTTAGTTATCAATAAAGTCATTACCTGTGAAGATACGTATTGCTTTAAAATTATCATTAAAATTTAAAAACCGGCCGGGCACGGTGGCTGACACCTGTAATCCCAGTACTCTGGGAGGCTGAGGCAGGCGGATCACAAGGTCAGGAGATCGAGACCATCTGGACCAACATGTGAAACCCCATCTCTACTAAAATACAAAAATTAGCCAAGTGTGGTGGCACATGCCTATAATCCCAGCTACTTGGGAGGCTGAGGCAGGGGAATCGCTTGAACCCGGGAGGTGGAGGTTGCAGTGAGCTGAGATCTCACAACTGTACTCCAGCCTGGTGACAGAGCAAGACTCCATCTCAAAAAACAAAACAAAACAAAACAAAAACATTTTAGGAACATGGAATATTTCAATTGACAATTTTCTTAAAAATTAGTCCAGTGTAGTGGAAAAAAACCACAACTTTAGAGCTGGGAAACTTGGTTTCAAATTCTGGGACTCTAACATTTAATAGCTTGGACAAGTCAAATAACTTTCTGGAGCCTCAGTTTCTCATCTATAAAGTGAGGATTATACTATTATCTCCCTCACAGGACTATACTAATTTGTTGTGAGGAGTTAATGAAATAACATGGGAAAGCACCCAGCAGAAGAGTTCGCACTTATTAAAAACTCAATAAATATTTTTTGAATCTGAGTGGCAAAAAAAAAAAAAAAAAA
>NW_016806932.1:312377-318268 GCF_001698545.2 Rhinopithecus bieti | reverse complement strand
GGAAAAAAAAAAAAAAAAAAAATGTAGAATACATGTTTGCATGGGTTGAAGCCTAAAAGCAAACACCTAAATATATTGTTGGTAAATGTGGGAACAGTCTCACTTATTTTGGTTTTTGTCTCTTTCCGTGTGCCTGAAGGGAAATGGCTTTGGCATCTTTCCTAGCCCAGGTTTCTAATGGGAGGGGGTAAAGAACACAGTCCTATCATGGTGCTGAACTATATAACCACACACAGCAAATTGGTTTGGAGTATGGTGTGGTTGTTGAGGTGAAATTGATTATTGAGAGGCAATGAAGAATGGTGTCTTGTTGCTTCATCACATCTACTGAACTCACAGACTGCCTGCTTGCCAGAGCCTTTGACTCCTCGGGGTGGAGCGAAAGATTTCTTTCCTGGGTGGAGCAGTCTGTCTGTGGTCAGTGTACAAGAGTTGCTATAGCAACCTCACAGCTGTGCTCTCTCTAGCAGAAACTTGGTATGATTTCACAGATTTTGTTCACTTAAGTAAAAAACAGAGTTGTTTGGTTTTTATGTAATTAGAAATTGAAATAATGGAATTGGAATTTTCTAGCCAAGGCAGTTCTCAATTTTGATGAAACTGAAGCCAGAAAGTTCTAGTGTTTGATGCAGCAGGTATTGTGACTATATTCTGATACTGGAAATGGGAGTTGGAATCCTGAATTAGCTGTACTTGGGTGGATCATTGGCAACCCAGCTATTTCTATTAGGTTGTAGATAAAGACAGGAGGGTCAGAGGGAAATGTTCAGTTTTCAACAATGTAAGATTAAAGTGGGAGATACTTAGTACATAGTAAGCTAACTGGCTGGGATAATGTAGACAATGTAGTTTTTTTGGTAGCTTTCTTACTTTATTCGTTTTCTTTTCTTTTTTTTTTTTTGTATACCTGCAGGTAGATGTGAGAGCTGTCTTACTTTAAAAGTGTAATTTTAACTATAAATGTGTATTCTTTTTTTCTTTCTTTTTTTTTTGGTGGGGATGGAGTCTCGCTCTGTCGCCCAGGCTGGAGTGTAGTGACACGATTTCAGCTCACTGCAACCTCCACCTCCCAGGTTCAAGCGATTCTCCTGCCTCAACCTCCCGAGTAGCTGGGATTACAGGCACCTGCCGCTACACCCAACTAATTTTTGTGTTTTTAGTAGAGACGGGGTTTCACCGTGTTAGCCAGGATGGTCTCGATCTCCTGACCTCAGGTGATCTGCCCGCCTCAGCCTCCCAAAGTGCTGGGATTACAGGCATGAGCCACCACACCCAGCCTAAATATGTATTCTTAATCCATGATAAGACATCAAAAATTAAATTAAAATTTTACTTGTAATGTGAGAAATCAATCTAAGCGGGGAAGAGGCCAGTTGGTTATGCACAATGGAAAGAGTGTGCATTGCGGACAGAAATGCAACAGCTGCCATTATTGGTGTAGAGTAAATAGTGAAACTCCTAATGGGGTTTCCTGGAACTCTATTCAGCTGTAACTAAAGCTTTACCTACTGAGAACATTTAATTGTAGGTGATGTTTAGATAAGTACAAGCCGACTCTCAGACATATGACAAGACAATCCTCACTAAGGCATAATAGCAACTGAGATTTTTAAAAAACTCTTTAGTGCTATTGCACCTTTTAATTAAAGTGAGATGAGGATAAATAAAAGTAATATTGACTGTCACTCATCTGAAAATAAATTTAGTTATTGGTAATTAAATAGACTTTATCAATACCTTAGCCTTTTTCTTCATATTCCATCTACTTGTTTTCATGTAACTTTCTCTTTCGTTTTTTGTTTTTTTTCATGTAATGAGAATTAGACATAGAAAAATTATAAATTTAAGCCTTAAAATAATGGCTGGGCCAGTTTGTTGTTACTTTTGCTGTAGATTGTTTTCTTAAGGAATTAGGTGAATTTTTTTTTTTTTCCTGGTGGGTTTATTGGGAGTGTTCTCCTTATTTATATAGATGGATCCAGTTCCCATTTGGGGCCGAGCTCTGTGGCTTGTGCCTGTAATCCCATCACTTTGAGAGGCTGAGGCAGGCGGACCACCTGAGGTCAGGAGTTCAACACCAGCCTGGCCAATGTAGTGAAACCCTGTCTCTTCTGAAAATACAAAAAAAAAATTAGCTGGGCGTGGTGGCATGCAGTCCAGCTACTCGGGAGACTGAGGCAGAATAATTGCTTGAACCTGGGAGGCGGAGGTTGCAGTGAGCCGAGATTGTGCCACTGCACTCCAGCCTGGGCAACAGAATGAGACTCTGCCTCAAAGCAAAAAAAAAAAAAAAAGGAATAGCCCAGTATTGTTTGTTTGGGGAGGGGCAGGGTATGGTTCCACCAACAGTGGGCACCAGAATGGTGCTTGCTTTGATACTATGCTAAGGGGAAAAGGTTTGAGAGCCAAGAGTCCTTTATTTGGATGTTGGCATCCAATAAATAAAACTTGCTCATCAATACATATTTATTGATCTCTAATTATTTATCTCAGAATACTGTACTAGCTACTATGGAATTTCGTTTTCAAGTTGCTTATAGTCTTGAGGAGAGATAAGACATATATATTTAAAAGGAAGAAAACAGTAAGTGACATGAAAGGCATAATGACTACCACATAGCGGATGCTCAATAAATATTTATTTGCCTACTAAATGTTTGTTCTCGTCTACTGATAAAGTGCTTTGGAAGTTGGCCTGTTTGTAATTTCTTCATTTTCTAACTATCTTGATTTATATACTTTCACCTTTTTAAATTTTTTGCTTGGTAGCAGTATTGGTCTAGGATTTTCACTCTTTGTTAAGCTTCTTGATTGAAAATACCAGTTCCTTTAGTAATTTCAAACATATGCTGGCCATAGCCAGTCTGTAATCAAATTCAAAAGCATGAGTGGAAAAAGTGGGTATGAAACAATGAGGTAAATGGAGAAGTGGGGGAAAATCAAGCAATAATGACTTAGACTAAAACAGAACAATAAGAATTATACAGAAAGGTTATATTCTAGAGGCCAACTATTGACTTGCACAGAATTATGCAAAGGATTGCCATTCACTTTCCTTATGAACTTAAGCCCCTCAATTTCTACATACTTCAGCCTCCTCATTGGTTGGATCCAGTCAGTGTTTTTCATACTATATATAGTCATATCCTACTGGTGAATTGTCAAATCAATTTAGCGGGTCACTACCGTTTTTTTTTTGTTTTGTTTTGTTTTGTTTTGTTTTGTTTTGTTTTGTTTGAAATTGGAGTCTTGCTCCTTTGCCCAGGCTGGAGTGCAATGGTGCAATCTCATCTCACTGCAACCTCCGCCTCCCAGATTCAAGCAATTCTCCTGCCTCAGCCTCCCAAGTAGCTGGGATTACAGGCGTGCGCCACCATGCCCGGCTAATGTTTTTGTATTTAATTATTAGAGATGGGGTTTCACCGTGTTGCCCAGGCTGGTCATGAACTCCTGAACTCAGGCAATCTGCCCACCTCAGTCTCCCAAAGTTCTGGGATTACAGGCATGAGCCACTGCACCTGGCCAGCATTTTTAAAATGATATAAAATAGCATTGAAAATACCAGAATGTGGCCAGGTGCGATGGCTCACACCTGTAAAATCCTGACACTTTAGGAGGCCGAGGCGGGCAGATTGCCTGAACTCAGGAGTTCAAGACCACCCTGGGCAACATGGTGAAATCCCATCTCTACTAAAAATACAAAAATTAGCCTGGCATGGTGGTATGTGCCTATAATCCCGGGTACTTGGGAGGCTGAGGCTGGAGGATTGCTTGAACCATGGAGGCGGAGGTTGCAGTGAGCTGAGATCGTGCCACTGCACTCCAGCCTGGGCGACAGCGTGAGACTCCCATCAGCAAAAAAAAAAAAAAGGTCAGAGTGCATCACACAAAATTAAGGTAGCTAATGTTTTGTGAAACTTTGTGAGTACTGGGTTGTCATTTTAATGTAGCCCTAAATGTTTTGGGGGGAAGAAAAGTTGGCTCTTAATTAGTATTCAGGGAGAATGAATTTGAAGGATGTGGAGAAAAGTGGAATCGCCAATTTAAAATAGGAATACTCCCAAGTCCCCTGTTATGGATGTGCCAATCTATTGTTTATCCCAGAAATATTGTGTATCTGTTTTATGTGTTTTACAGATAACAAGTCTCATTTTAATCAATACTATTTGCATTTCCTGGTCTATATAATTCAAGTTTCAAACACTAGCCAACTTACATTAGAGAAATATTGCTTTTTTAATGTGGGCAAATAAATATATTCAATATGAATCCCGTAACAAAATGACCTCATTATTCTACCTCTGGGCAAAATCTAACCAAGCATGAGTCTTATGATTAGGAAATAAATTTGCTCTGTGGGTGCTTCAGACAGTTTTACAACCAATAAAGATGTGAGATTTGTGGGAGAAAACTATCTGCATGTCTCCAATCTGAAGAGAGCAAAGATCTGTCATTTGACAAACCCTATTTTCTGAGCATCAACAGTCAGTGGCACCATAAAATTAAAACCTGATAATACCACCAATGTAGTACTCTTTAAAACATGTCATCTTACTAAGCAATCAACCTGATTGAATATTTTAAAATGAGTAAGTAGATAAATATCTTACCTGAAAGATAGCTTCATTAAATAAACTAACTCCTGAGAGGATTTCTGTGGCTTTTAATATCCTGTTTAACAGATTTCATATAACCATATCAGCAAAGCCACTCTCCAGCTCTGGACTATGATCAGAAGGTAGGAAGAAGTGTTAAAGGGTAATGAGCAATAATAAGGCCACCAAATATAATCCCATTATAATGGCATTCTACCCACTGGTAAAAGTTTATTCACCACTACAAATTACTAAACCTAAACAATTAAAGAAAGAAATCTTAGTCTTTAAGAAAAGAGGATTGTAAAGTGAGCCAGACGTTCCAATCATAGCTAAAATAATGTAAAATAATGTACTTTTCAACCTGACGGCTTAATATAATTAAGTAAATTTTAGGATAGGTTCTTAAAACCTTGAGAGGCATTTTGTTGTTGTTGTTGTTGTTGTTAGTTTGCCTTAAAGTTAAATGTACATTGACCTTTGGTATTTCTTGGAAAACCTATTACTGAACCTAGTACAGAATGTGAATCATTTCATGCCTGAAATACAAGATTGATGTTTACAGGGCAGTTGTCCAGAATCTCGCTGAATTGGAAAGTATTTCACTCTTCATCACTGTAAGTCCTTTTATCTTTATGAATGTGTTCTTTAAAACATAAACTATTTTGGTGCACAGGAAACCCACTCAAAATTAAATTTTAAAACGCTCTAAAGAATTCTGTGGAACATTTAGTTTTATAATTGACAATTTCTAGCAAAAGTATATTTAATATCTTGCAAAATATTTTCAGAGATAGCTTATCCAAAATATGTAATACATATGAGAGAATAGCACTGTCGAAATGCTTGAAAACATAGAAAGCATTATTGCCTTCATTTTCCCGGAAATGAACCAAACTACCAATTTAAAGCTGGGCAATTCAGTACCAGAGTTAAAAGAAGTTACTTTAAAGATACCTGCTTTTACTGTAATCTAAAAAATAATTGATTTTTTAAAAAACTTATTCTATTTTATGTATATAACTTCTCTTTTGATAAACTTAGAAAAATTTATATCAGTATTACATTCTTTGATTCTCTCAAGGAATGATTTAAATGGTGGACACTTAAGCCAAAATTTCAAACAGGGTTCTTTTTTCTTTGTTCTTTTACAGAATGGCTCTCAAGTCGAAAGAGGGCTGTGCCTTTGGTATTTGGGTAGGATATTTGCCTGTGATTTCTGATTCTCAGAGCATTCCCATAAGTAATGCCACAAAGTAGAGTTTGATTCTCTCTCTTTTTTTTTTTTTTTTTTTT
>NW_016806932.1:259267-311476 GCF_001698545.2 Rhinopithecus bieti | reverse complement strand
AAAAAAAAAAAAAAGGTCAGAGTGCATCACACAAAATTAAGGTAGCTAATGTTTTGTGAAACTTTGTGAGTACTGGGTTGTCATTTTTAATGTAGCCCTAAATGTTTTGGGGGGAAGAAAAAGTTGGCTCTTAATTAGTATTCAGGGAGAATGAATTTGAAGGATGTGGAGAAAAGTGGAATCGCCAATTTAAAATAGGAATACTCCCAAGTCCCCTGTTATGGATGTGCCAATCTATTGTTTATCCCAGAAATATTGTGTATCTGTTTTATGTGTTTTACAGATAACAAGTCTCATTTTAATCAATACTATTTGCATTTCCTGGTCTATATAATTCAAGTTTCAAACACTAGCCAACTTACATTAGAGAAATATTGCTTTTTTAATGTGGGCAAATAAATATATTCAATATGAATCCCGTAACAAAATGACCTCATTATTCTACCTCTGGGCAAAATCTAACCAAGCATGAGTCTTATGATTAGGAAATAAATTTGCTCTGTGGGTGCTTCAGACAGTTTTACAACCAATAAAGATGTGAGATTTGTGGGAGAAAAACTATCTGCATGTCTCCAATCTGAAGAGAGCAAAGATCTGTCATTTGACAAACCCTATTTTTCTGAGCATCAACAGTCAGTGGCACCATAAAAATTAAAAACCTGATAATACCACCAATGTAGTACTCTTTAAAAACATGTCATCTTACTAAGCAATCAACCTGATTGAATATTTTAAAATGAGTAAGTAGATAAATATCTTACCTGAAAGATAGCTTCATTAAATAAACTAACTCCTGAGAGGATTTCTGTGGCTTTTAATATCCTGTTTAACAGATTTCATATAACCATATCAGCAAAGCCACTCTCCAGCTCTGGACTATGATCAGAAGGTAGGAAGAAGTGTTAAAGGGTAATGAGCAATAATAAGGCCACCAAATATAATCCCATTATAATGGCATTCTACCCACTGGTAAAAGTTTATTCACCACTACAAATTACTAAACCTAAACAATTAAAGAAAGAAATCTTAGTCTTTAAGAAAAGAGGATTGTAAAGTGAGCCAGACGTTCCAATCATAGCTAAAATAATGTAAAATAATGTACTTTTCAACCTGACGGCTTAATATAATTAAGTAAATTTTAGGATAGGTTCTTAAAAACCTTGAGAGGCATTTTGTTGTTGTTGTTGTTGTTGTTAGTTTGCCTTAAAGTTAAATGTACATTGACCTTTGGTATTTCTTGGAAAAACCTATTACTGAACCTAGTACAGAATGTGAATCATTTCATGCCTGAAATACAAGATTGATGTTTACAGGGCAGTTGTCCAGAATCTCGCTGAATTGGAAAGTATTTCACTCTTCATCACTGTAAGTCCTTTTATCTTTATGAATGTGTTCTTTAAAACATAAACTATTTTGGTGCACAGGAAACCCACTCAAAATTAAATTTTAAAACGCTCTAAAGAATTCTGTGGAACATTTAGTTTTATAATTGACAATTTCTAGCAAAAGTATATTTAATATCTTGCAAAATATTTTCAGAGATAGCTTATCCAAAATATGTAATACATATGAGAGAATAGCACTGTCGAAATGCTTGAAAACATAGAAAGCATTATTGCCTTCATTTTCCCGGAAATGAACCAAACTACCAATTTAAAGCTGGGCAATTCAGTACCAGAGTTAAAAAGAAGTTACTTTAAAGATACCTGCTTTTACTGTAATCTAAAAAATAATTGATTTTTTAAAAAACTTATTCTATTTTATGTATATAACTTCTCTTTTGATAAACTTAGAAAAATTTATATCAGTATTACATTCTTTGATTCTCTCAAGGAATGATTTAAATGGTGGACACTTAAGCCAAAATTTCAAACAGGGTTCTTTTTTCTTTGTTCTTTTACAGAATGGCTCTCAAGTCGAAAGAGGGCTGTGCCTTTGGTATTTGGGTAGGATATTTGCCTGTGATTTCTGATTCTCAGAGCATTCCCATAAGTAATGCCACAAAGTAGAGTTTGATTCTCTCTCTTTTTTTTTTTTTTTTTTTTGAGACAGAGTTTTGTTCTTGTTGCCCAGGCTGGAGTGCAGTGATGCGATCTCAGCTCACTGCAACCTCTGCTTCCAGAGTTCAAGTGATTCTCCTGCCAAAGTCACCAAGTTTAGTTATTCTTTTCATGGTGGAAAACAGTTTCCTCAAATAATCGTCATATCAGAGGTCATCATGTATCCTTAGATATCAGCATTGCCAAGACCAGGAATATAGTTATTAGACAGTAACTTACAGGAAAGGCTCAAGGTTTCATTTACATGGGAAATGAGAACTAGACAGGATGATGACTGTTTTTGTTGTTAACCTTACCTCAGTGTTTTATCTCAGGTGGTCCCCAAGACCACCATCAGGATCAGTGATTCACTGGAGGGACTCACAGAACTCACAAAAGCTATTAAGTTATGGTTATGGTATATTATAGCAAAAGAATATAGATTAAAATCAGCAACTGAAAAAAGGCACATAGGGCAAAGTCCAGGGGACACCAGGCACAAGCTTCCAGTTGTCCTTCGCCCATGAAATCATGTAGAGAGCCCATAATTCTCTCAGCAACAATGTGTGACAACATTCTTGGAGAATTGCTAACCAGGGAAGCTCCACCAAGCCTTGGTGTCCAGATTTTTTCTTGAGGGTTGGTCACGTAGGCATAGCATGGCTGATAGCCCATGTGACTGACCTTCAGTTTTCAGCCCCTCCAAAGTTGGAGCTGATACTACATGGCCTAAGGACCTCACCATTAATCACATTGTTAGCTTAGACTATCTGGTATGGCCTAAGGCCCCCAGGTAAATTAAAACGTTCATATCAGGCAGGATAGTCCAAGGACTTAGAGGTTATCTTGAATCTGGGAACAGGACAAACATTTCTTTGGAATGTGAAAAGTTTACACAATCAAGACTTGCTATGTTGATCCTTTACTGCAGTATTGTTTTTTGTTTTCTGACCCAAATGTGATGTGCATTGCTTACCTATCGTGGCCTCTGGTTATGCCTCCAAATTACCTCCTAAAGCATGGATTTGACCATTAATTTCCTTAGTGATTTTCTAATTTAGTATCATTAATTTGATGACGAGTTTTACTATGTGACTGTGATAAAAGGCTATGCTTAATATACAAAGACCTTCTTACAAGTCTAGTTAATAAAACTAGGGCCATGTGTTACCACAACATAGGAGTTAACTTTGTCTGGAGGCTTTTTCAAGCCCAAGAGGTCATTATTTTATGTGTAAGATACTGCCTACATACTATAGTCAGGAACCAAGAACCAGTCAATTTACCTCAGCCAAGTTGCTTGGACTGCTTTGGTTAATAATGGGTTTGCCATATCTACTTTAATGAGATGTGTGGCATGGTCATGGTTACAAAAGTGATTTGTTAATTATTGCCTGGTAGGAAGGAGAACATGTTTTTTTGAACCTGTACAAATAGCCATATGTGTATGAAAAGTAAAGGGATACTTTTGTGTAATATTTAACCATGTATACCATTGTTTGTATACTTTTTAATGTCATTTTCTACAGGATTATTATTTTTGCATTTTCCTGACACTGTATTACTTAGAAGTTATATTAATAATTTTTATTAATTTTTTTCCTGAATCCTAAAAGGTCAGTTGGAACATGAGACCATGTAAAAAATATTATTTCATTCCAGTTTATTGAAGGGTAGCCTATTGAGAGTTTGAGAAAAAGAAGAAAGGAATCTTTCCTTTCCTTCCCGCCCCACCCCCCACCCTACCCCTTGCCTTTCTTTTTTTTTTTCAGGGTCTTGTTCTGTCACCCAGGCTGGAGTCGAGTGGATGCAATCAAAGCTCACTGCAACCTCAAACTCTTGGGCTTAAGCAGTCCTCCTGCCTCTGCCTCCCAAGTAGCTGGGACTATAGGTGCATGCCACCACACCTGGCTTTTTTTGAGGAGACGGGGTCTCACTTTGCTGCCCAAGCTGGTCTCAACTCTGGGCTCAAGCAGTCCTTCCATCTCAACCTCCTAAAGCTCTGGGATTACAGGCATGAGCCACTGTGCCCAGCAGAATTTTTCTTATATGTCCGTTAGAAATAGAACATTAGCCACATGCTATGATTTCAGTATGTCACTCGAAAGCCATTTGTTGAGGCTGAACGTGGTGGCTCACGCCTATAATCCCAGCACTTTGGAAGGCAAAGGCAGGTGGATCACTTGAGGTCAGGAGTTCGAGACCGACCTCCAACATGGTGAAACCCCGTCTCTTAAAAAAAAAAAAAAAAAAAAAAAAAATTAGCAATTAGCTGGGTATGGTGGCACGCACCTGTAGTCCCAGCTACTTGTCAGGCTGAGGCAGGAGAATCGCTTGAACCCAGGAGACAGAGGGTGCAGTGAGCCGAGATCATGCCTGGGCAACAGAGTGAGTCTTGGGCTCAAAAAAACAAAACAAAACAAAACAAAACCTTGTGTTGGAAACTTAACCTCCAATGAAACAGTGTTGGGAGGTAGGGCCTGATGGATACAAATTACAGTGTCTAGGATGGATACTTTACTCTTTTCTCTTGATAAGGGAGAGAGGTTATGTTATGCACTGAGAACTTTTCAGATTTCTTGCAGAGGTCATAATGTTCCAGACAAGCCAGCAGCAGTCATTCCCATCCCATCACAGATCCAGGCTCATTTGTAGAATGGTTACACAAACCAAGCAAAACCTTCTGTAAAGTTTCTACCCTTTGCTCTAAAGTTACATAAAAACAATTTCAAAGTTTATTCACTGTGTATATTTTGTTCTTTTTCATGGTAGATTTGTCTGTTGGAATTAGATATCCCTAAATAGTTGTTCAAATGATGGTTTTTTCTGACTGTTCAATCTCCAACATATTTCTGAGGGAGAGAGGACATTGACTTCGGAGAAAGAAAGCTGTGTAATTACAAATGGACTATTACAAAAAACTATGCCTTCCTTTTTGAGGAGAAAAAAATGCTTTTAAAAAATTAATACACAGGCTGGGCGTGGTAGCTCACGCCTGTAATCCAAGTCCTTTGGGAGGCTGAGGTGGGAGGATGGCTTGAGCTCAGGAGTTTGAGACCAGCTTTGGCAACATAGTGAGACCTCATCTCTATCAAAAATTAAAAAATTAGCCAGGCACAGTGATGCACGCCTGCAGTTTCAGCTACTTGGGAGGCTGAGATAGGAGGATTGCTTGAGCCTCAGAGATGGAGGCTGTGTGAGCCATGATCATGTCACTGCACTCCAACCTAGGAGACAGAGCAGGACCCTATCTAAAAAAATAATAGCAATACACAGAACTACCAGCCTTAATTTATAACATTAGCCACAGATGGATCAAATGTAATAAAAGTACAAAAAGCATGAGTCATTGGTTGATGGTAGCAGCTCCAGATCTCCAAGGGCTTCTCTACATTCCAGTGGCCACAAAAATATTTTTCTTAATTGATTTGAACTCATAGTGGCATACAAAAATGAAAAACAAGTTTCGTCAATGGTCAGAAGACGAGAGAGAAAGTAAATCAGTGATGTAGGGAGTGATACGAGCAACTTTCCAATGTACTAGTGCAACCTATCAATTTGACCAAACTCATGTCTTAAGACCCAGATGCAAAGAAAAGATGTATCTTAGTTGACAGAAGATAACAGAATCCTCAAGACAAAAACAAAGTACAATCAGATGTCCTGTCGTTGTTGCCTCACAAAGAACAGATCGACCGTTAAAATATGTATTTTCAACATTGCTGCCACCAAAGGAGAAATAAATGGCTGTTTACAAATCAGAACCAGTGTGGAAAGCAGACTTGGCCAAGAAGCAAAAAACAAATGTGAAGAGCCAGAAAAAGAACTTGAATCGACTAGATTAAGACCTTATTGCCTCAGGACTGGAAATTGTATACCTCAAATAGCCCTTGAGTTGCTCTTCATGGACAATGTGGTGGACTTCACCCTGGTTGATGGATACACAAAATCTTAGAGGAATCTATACAATTGTCAAAGAAATATAGACAAAGGATTTAGGGGGGGAAGTTTACTTTCCAGGAAAGTTTGCAAGCAACTCCAAGTTTTGAAAGGACTGGCTCATCAAATAAAAAAATACCAAAAAAAAAAAAAAAAAAAAAAAAAAAAAAAACCCCACAGAATTACCAGTATTATCAAGCTTGTAGTTGTCTATTCATGGTAGAAAAGACAGCAATTTTCTCAAATGATTGTTATAGCCACAAAGATCATCACAGATTTTCATCTATTATCATTGCAAAAGTTGGCAATAAAATGGCTTTTATTAAAGGAATTAGTAAATTATAAACAAAACTTAAGCATTATTTTATTTTGGGAAAATGAATGACAGTGACCCTGTTTCTTGTTTGCTTATTTTTCTCAGGGTGCAAGATATTTTCTGACTACAATGTACATGTTGATAATGCTCTGATAACGGCAGAGCAGTGTGTACATTTTGCTTTCACACATGCTTCTTTTGATCTTTGGTAATTTCTTTAAAAAATGTTTCCATGAACAGATAATGAGGTGGTTTATTATTATTTGAGGTAAAAGAGATAATAATATGGAGCAGGGGGAGCCAAAGTTTAAGAAAGTTGCTTTGGTGCTGGGCGCAGTGGCTCATGCCTGTAATCCCTGCACTTTGGGAGGCCGAAGTAGGCAGATCATGAGGTCAGGAGTTCAAGACCAGTCTGACCAACATGGTGAAATCCCGTCTCTACTAAAAATATAAAAATTAGCCGGACATGGTGGTGTGCACCTGTAATCCCAGCTACTCAGGAGGCTGAAGCAGGAGAATCATTTGAACCCGGGAGGTAGAGGTTGCAGTGAGCCAAGATTGCACCACTGCACTCCAGCCTAGGTGACAGAGACTCCGTCTCAAAAAAAAAGTTGCTTTGGAAAACAGGAATATTTTCTTTTTTATTTTGTTTCTTTGAAGGCAGTTGTCATATCTTTAGGGACAAGATAGTAGGAAGCTTATAATTCATGGGGTTATTATAATTCTAATGATTAATACAAATAATAAAAAAGGAAGTTTTGACTGAGAAAAAGGACAGGAGAGAAGGGAGTAGAACAAAATTAAATTTACCAAGACATTTCAGTTAAAAGTTAGACTGGATGCAGAAGCTGACTGTCAGACCTCAAGAAAAACATACAGGCAGAATTCTATAGTTCAAAAATTCATATAATATTAAATACTTAGAAGATTTAAGATTCACTTAATCTGTATTCCTTAGATGAGCCTCCTCTTTCAGATACCTTGGTTTTTCCCAGAGCTCTATTAGGTCAAACTGTAGGTTATGTTCCATTAGTAGATCCTGACTTTGATTTAGTGGTTTGTGAACCAAAGTTTGTTTTTAATGGAGTAGAAAAATGTCACAGTACATTGCATGGAGTACAAGCCAATGTTGAGATTTTCACTTTGGGTAAGATTTTTTTTTTTCTTTGAGACAGAGTCTCACTCTGGTGCCTAGGCTGGAGTGCAGTGGTGCGATCTTGGCTCACTACAACCTCTGCCTCCCAGGTACAAGTGATTCTCCTGCCTCAACCTCCCGAATAGCTGGGATTACAGGTGTGGCCACCATGCCCAGCTAATTTTTGTGGGTTTTTTTGTAGAGATGGGGTTTCACCATGTTGACCAGGCTGGTCTTGAACTCCTGACCTCAGGTGATCCACATACCCTCGGCCTCCCAAAGTGCTAGGATTACAGGTCTGAGCCACTGTGCCTGGCTACTTTGGGTGAGATTTAGTAAAGGCCACATCACTAAAACAGTTAAGTTACAGTCATATGTTGAAAGACATTGGACCGTTACAGAAGCAACAAAGACTAGAAGAACCAAAATTCCAGAAATGAAGGAGCCTTCCTAGGTGAGCTGACAATCCCTGGCTATTTGCTTCCTTAGCCAATCTACCAGTTCTAGTCACAGTGACACTGTTTTGGCATATAAGAACCCAAATGGGACAAAGAGAAGCCAGGGAGACTTTTGAAGGCCATGGCTGCAGGAATGGCAGATTTGAATCTAATGTCTGAAATATACCCATTGGATATTTGCTGAATGCCAAGGTATGAAGGACTGACTGGGGGGCTCGTCTAGAAAGGCAAAGTAAAATCTGCAGTCTTGCCATGCTTAAAAGATAAACCCTGCTAGAGAGGAACTGTGTCAAATATACGACAGTTCTCTCCCTCAAATTTTTGCCAGATTTTGAACTTTCATGGGGTGGGAAACTAAGTTCAAACCTTTGAAGGACAGAATTTCAGAGATGAGGAAAAAGAGAAATGTCAAGCTATCAATCAAAAGGCTCAGAAGGCACACCTAAGAAGGAAGTTGGAAAGGCAGGTAAAATCTGAGATTAGCTTAGGAGACAACACCCCACAGGAGAGAGGAAACCAGCACAAAATACTTGGCCAGCTTTCCTCTCTAGACGTTTGCCAGATTTTGAAGCTGCAGGCGGTTAAAGAGCTAAACTAAAACCTCTAAAAGGGTGAAACTGAATCTTTGGTTAAAAAAACAAAACAAAAAAACAAAATAACACTAGCCAAAGAATAAAAACCTTACAATGGGCCAGGCATGGTGGCTCACGCCTGTAATCCCAGAACTTTGGGAGGCCGAGGCAGGTGGATCACCTGAGGTCAGGAGTTTGAGACTAGCCTGACCAACATGGAAAAACCCCGTTTCTACTAAAAATACAAAATTAGCCAGGCGTGGTGGCACACGCCTGTAATCCCAGCTACTTGGGAGGCTGAGGCAGGAGAATCACTAGAACCTGGAAGGTGGAGGTTGTAGTGAGCCGAGATCGCACCACTGCACTCCAGCCTGGGCAACAAGAGCAAAACTCGGTCTCTAAATTAAATTAAATTAAAAATTAAAAAAAAAATATATATATATATATGAAACTAAAGTGTCGAGGACACAATGGAGAAATAGGTAAATTCACTGTAATTGTTAAAGATTTTAATATACCTATTTCATATATCCTTTAAAAAATCAATGATTATATCAATGGATATAAAAGATTTGAACAACATGACTAACCAATATGATCTAATTGACATACATAAAATACTATTCCCAACATCAGAATACACATTTTTTCGAGTATACATGAAACATTTGCCAAAATAACCATATGTTCGGTTATAAAGCAAGCTCAACATATTTTTAAGAATTGAAGTCATACAGAGTATGTTCTCAGGCCACAGTGGAATCATACTAGAAACCATAACAGAAAGAACCAGTTTTAAATAACCTTTATATCAAAAAAGAAATCATAATAGAAATTAGAAAATATTTAAAATATAATGAAACCACAACATTAAAAACTTCTGTGATGTAGCTAGAATAGTGCTTAGAGGACAATTTATAGCATTAAATACATTACACGAGAGGTTAAAATTATTGATCTAAACATCCATCTCAAGAACTGGAAAAAGAAAAGCAAATTAAACTCAAGATAGTAAAAGCAATGATCTAAGTTAGGTGAGCAGAAATCAGTAAAAGAAAAGGCAGACATAAATAACCTAGAGAAAACTCAATAATACTGGTTCTTTGAAAAAATTGGTAAAATTGGTAAATCTCTAATAAAACTGATCAAGATAAAAGCACAAGTACAAGCTGGGCATGGTGGCTCACGCTTGTAATCCCAGCACTTTGGGAGGCCAAGGTGGGCGCATCACCTGAGGTCAGGAGTTCAAGACCAGCTTGGCCAATATGGTGAAACCCTGTCTCTACTAAAAAATAGAAAAATTAGCCAGGTGAGGTGACACCTGCCTATAATCCCAGCTACTCAGGAGACTGAGGCAGAAGAATCACTTGAACCTGGGGGGCGGAGCTTGTAGTTAGCCGAGATTCTGCCACTGCACTCCAGCCTGGGTGACAGAGCAAGACTTTGTCTCAAAAAAAAAAAACAAGTACAGAAACTACGAATATCAGGAATATAAAAGGAGACAGCACTACACATTTTATAAATGTTGAAAAGATAAGAAGCTTAAAAGGACAACATCAAGAAAGGGAAAGGATGACCCACAGAATGGAAGAAAATATTTGTAAATCATATATCTGATAGGGGACATGTATCTAGAATATATAAAGAACTCTTACAACTTCATCAATAAAATACAAATAATCCAATTAAAAATGGGCAAAGGATCTGAATGGACATTTCTCCAAAGAAGACATACAAATGGCCAATAAGCACGTGAAAATTTGATTGACATCATTAGCCCCAGGGAAATGCAAATTAAAACCGCAATGAGATACCACTTCACACCAACTAGTATGGCTTAAATTAAAAAGACAGATAGTAACAGGTGTTAGCAAAGCTGTGGAGAAATTGGAATTCTCTCATATGTGGCTGATTGGAATATAAAATGGTACAACCACTTTGGAAAACAGTCTGGCAGTTTCTCAAAGGTCAAACATATTTACCCTGTAATTCCACTCCTACACATATACTCAAGGGAAATGAAAACAGATGTACACAAAACCTTGTATATGAATGTTGATAGCAGTGTTATTTATAATTGCCCCCAAATTGAAACAACCCAGATGTCCATCAGTTGATGAACAAATAAAATGTAGTACAGTTGTTCAATGAAATATCACTCAGCCATTGAAAATGAATGAAGTGCTGATACATGCTACAACAAGGATGAGGTTTGAAAACATGCTAAGTGAAAGAAGCCAGTCACAAAGGACCACATATTGTATGGTTCCGTTTATATGAAATGTTCATATAAATCTGTAGAGACAAATCTGTAGAGACAGAAAGTCAAGTAGTGGTTGCCTATTGTTAGGGAGAAGAGGTAGCTTAGAGAAAAGTGAGGAGTGGCAGGTAATGGCAAAAGGGTTTCTTTTTAGTGTAATGAAATGTTCTAAAATTGATTATGGTCATGATTGCACAACTCTGTGAATATACTAAATAAAAAGCATTGATTGTGCATTTCAATCAAAATTCGTCTACTTAGATGAAATGTACTTATGTATCAAAATGTTCTTTTAAAAGTCTTAATAAAATGAACACAAAAATAAATAAAAAATTGAATAGTTATATAGCTGTTTAAAAAATTGAATCTGTAATTGAAGTCCTCCCATACAGAAAACTTCAGTTTACTATATTTCAGAAATGACTTATTCCAAACATTTAAGGAAAAATATAGTAATTATAAACATTCTTCAGAAAATAGAGAGCACTTCACAACATGTCTTGTGAAGCCAGCATAATCTTGATACCAAAATCTGACAAAACATTATAAGAAAATGACAGGCCAATGTCTCTCATGAACATAAATACAAACATTATAAACAACATAGCAGAAAATTGAATAAACTTTTCTATAAAAAAAGATAACAAATTATGACCAAATGGAGTTCATTCTAAAAACACAATTTTGGATTAACTTTTGAAAATCTGTGAAATTAACCACATTAACAAATATATGAGGGAGATCACATGATTAATAGATGCAGAAAAAGCATTTGACATAATTCACCCTTTCAAGAAAAAATTAAAATAAACCTCTCAGCAAACTAGAAGTAGAAGCAGGTTATTCAACTCAGACCATCAAATATATTTATCTCATGTCCCCCATGTTCTATAGACACCATGAAGGGAAAACACTAATGTGTTTATCTGAACAATGCCTGGGGGATGATGAAGCAGACTTGGAAGGAACCCGGGCCGTTGAGTGCCCGTTTAGTAGTGGGGCTGCTCTACAACCCTGGACCATTTACATTAGCACCGTTAGGTTAGAGAGACTTAAAAGATCTTTTTTCTTTGATTGATTGATTGATTGATTGATTGATTGGAGATAGAGCCTCACTCTGTCACACAGACTGGAGTACAGTGGTACTCACTGCAACCTCAGCCTCCCAGGTTCAAGCCATTCTGCCTCAGCCTCCTGAGTTGCTGGGACCACAGGCATATGCTACCACCTCCGGCTAGTTTTTGTATTTTTAGTAGAGGTGGGGTTTCGCCGTGTTGGCCAGACTGATCTCGAACTCCTGGCCTCAAGTGATCTACCCGCCTCAGCCTCCCAAAGTGCTGGGATTATAGGCGTGAGTTTGTTCTTTTAGCCACTGGTGATGGTGTCTTTTTGTTACAGTGGCTTAGCCACACCCCTATTAATGCAGAAGCTGGCATGTAATTTGAAAGCATAGATGATTTGAAAGCATAGATTTGAAAGCATAGATGATTTGAAAGCATTTGATGATCAAGATGACTACACATCAAAAATGTTTACCCAAGAAGGTTACAGTGTGTCTATCTGTGCAGATCAATAAAGAGAATTGGATTGGCCCACAGTGATATGGGACCAGTTTGTTTATCAGTTTAAATTCTGGCATTTGCTAGAATAAAAACAATTGTTTTATTTTGGTACGTATCACATTATCAAGTTTTGGGAGCCTTTTAAACACTTGAAGCTGTGCTGATTTATATATTTTGATGAGCTTAACCATTTACATTTATTATAATTATTGTTACATTTGAAATTAATTCTGCCATACTTCGTTTTGTTTCCCCTCCCCCACTTTTCTTACCTTCTATTGCAGGAGTCCCCAGACCCCAGGCCATGGACTTGTACTGATCAGTGGCCTGTTAGGAACTGGGCCACACAGCAGGAGGTGAGTACAGGCAAGTAAGCATTACCATCTGAACTTCCTCCGGTCAGATCAGTAGCAGCATTTAGATTCTCATAGGAGCATGAACCCTATTGTGAACTGTGCATGTGAGGGATCTAGGTTGCATGCTCCTTGTGAGAATCTAACTAATGCTTGATGATCTGAGGTGGAACAGTTTCATCCTGAAACCATCCCTCGTCCCGGCCACCCGCTGCTTCCCATCCGTGGAAAAATTGTCTTCCACGAAACCAATCCCTGTTGCCAAAAAGCTTGGGGACCACTGTTTATTGGATTTAAAAGTCCTATCTCACCCCTTACTCCCACTACTTTGGGAAGCTCTAGGATGCATTTCTTTCTCTCTCTCTCTCTTTCTTTCTTTCTTTCTTTCTTTCTTTCTTTCTTTCTTTCTTTCTTTCTTTCTTTTCTCTCTTTCTCTCTCTCTTTCTTTCTTTTTTTTATAGGTACAGATATTTTTATTATTTTTTTATTTTTATTTTTTCCTTTTTTTATTATACTTTAAGTTCTAGGGTACATGTGCACAACATGCAGGTTTGTTACATATGTGTATATGTGCCATGTTGGTGTGCTGCACCCATGAACTCGTCATTTACATTAGGTATATTTCCTAATGCTATCCCTCCCCTCTCCCCACACCCTACTACAGGCCCCGGTGTGTGATGTTCCCCACCCTGTGTCCAAGTGTTCTCATTGTTCAATTCCCACCTATGAGTGAGAACATGTGGTGTTTGGTTTTCTACCCTTGCCATAGTTTGCTCAGAATGATGGTTTCCAGCTTCATCCATGTTCCTACAAAGGACATGAACTCATCTAGGATGCATTTCTATTCTTTTACTAATCGCCTTGAAACTTTTAAAATAGTTACTCAGTATTTCTCTTCTAAACATGCCTGCTTTATCCCCATCCAAGCCTGCTGTAACCACACATTGAACACCCCCAAACCTTGCTCAAGCTGATCTTACTATTTTTGTCTTAAATTTTAACCACTTTTAAATGCATAAAATTATGTGTGATATGTAATTATGAATGACAAATAATTAGATGTACTTATTTTTAAAAACATTATTGAAGAAATTCTCTTTTCTCGCAATCTCTTTTCTAAGACTACATGAGGTCCCAGTGCTTGCCTGACACATGGTAGGTTCTCAATAAATGAAGTACACCTCCTATACCCCTCCACGTAAACAGTTGTCTCTTTAAATCTAGACATGAGTGCTCAGCAGGCATGTATTTCTCTGGGTTGGATTCATTTCATGGACTGTTGTCAAAGACTGACCCCTTTATGTTAATTTTCTGAATACTGTACTTGACTGTGTTGCAAGCTAAACAGTACAGGATTAAATGTTCTCATTTCTGAGCTGTGAAGTGTTGAAACTAATCAAGTAATGAAGGCAGAATGTCTGTCCTGTGGGAGAATAATCAGGCAGTCTGTGTTGTTCCCACTCTTGGCTGCCAATTGGAATGCAGCTGTTAAGGCAGTTGTTTAACTGTTCGTCCAACTTGAAAGGACACTGCCAAATGGCAAATATTTTCTATAACAACATTTTACTTTTGCTAAGAACAATAACAGTGCATTTTATTGAGCTCCAATGGCATGCCAAACATGACAGATTTATTACTAGGCAGGTTCACAACCTGGACTGAACATAGATGCTCATTTCCATTTTTAATATATTTAGAAAAAGAATAAATAGGCTCCCAAAGGAAGCCTCTACACAAAACATCTCTACAGCTTAATTATTTGTTGAAATGACAGCATATTAACTTGAGAAAATGAAATATCTCGAAAGGAAAGATGAGAACCTAGAAATATCAAAGGAAAAAAAGAAGGTTTAAGTATTATAAATCTCTCTAATGTGGCCTAAGTGAGACTTAACTCCTACTTGTCCAGGACAGGTGAGGGCAGCAGTAACACAAGGAAATACGTCATCTGTTGAATCCCCTGCAATTTATGGGTCCCAGGACTTCTGAGTCATGCAGTTAATCTACATTGTTAATGAGAATGTTGACACTAAGTACTTAACAAACAATTATGTCGAATTTGACAGACTGTGAACCAGGTGAGGTGGGGTGGGAGGTTATCAGCTGTTATTTAATGGTAAAACCTGTGTGCTAAATATAGGCAGTCAAAATTAAGAAAACACATTCAAATGCAAAAGTACAATTTTCTATTAGAAGTCAGCAATAACTGCCACTCACAGTAGTTAGTGTGTAATCCCCACAAACATTTATCAAGACTGCAGAGGTGAGGTGTTGAGGGGAGGTGCATTTTCACTTATTAAACCCCAATAGCCAAAGCTGAAGCAGAGATGTTTTTGAAGGTGAACTGGGTTAATCAAAGGCATGACCAGTGGAGATTCTGATTGACTTTTTCTCTACTGTTTACTAGATGTTAATTAAATCACAAATGACAACAGTCTAATAGCAAAATGCATGCATTTCTACAGAGTCCACATGATTTCTTGCACAAAGATAGACAAAGTTCCACATACTGGGTAATGGTCACTGAGGGCATCAAGCTTTGTGATCCTCTTTTTCAGGGATACAGAAAAACAGCAAATGCAAATCATGGATGAAATTTATAAGATCACTTCCACAGAAAGGGTCCAGCTGTTGGAGAAAAAACTGGCTGTGCAACTGACTGAACTGAAGTCTGAGATAGAAGAGCAGGGAGCTCTTCAGAGAACAACTAATCGAGTTTACAGGTAAATAGTGGCAGTGAGAAGGTGTGACCTTCAGCGCCTTTACTCCCCACTCTCACTCCATAATCTCCATCAGCACCCTTTCTTCTTTTTACACGGACAATTGGCATTATCTCCAGTTCAGACAGATAGTATATAATAGCAGTTTCAGGTACCCATTTCTAACCTGATTGCTGCCTCTAAGATTCTTCTATATTCTAGATTTGTTAAGACAGATCCAAGCAAAAGTCTTACCAAAGAAAATGTAAAAGTGTTTTTACATGTTAACTAATGTTATTGTCTTAAAATTACAGAAGCTATAATACAAATCATACTCAGTGAAAGGAGATCTCATTTTACCCAATAATATTTTAATTGAATTTGACCTTGATTTTGTTGAGAAATTTAAAAGCTGAAATAATGGTAGGCATTTGGTAATACATTATGCAAAACAATGTTCTGTGAGTGTTACCAGCACTGTGGATTCTTGCTCTCTGCCAGGATAGAAATCAAGAGAGATCACCAAACACAGCAGCAAAGGAAAGTTTATTCAGCTTGTGCACAAGGGAGCCGGCACCAAGAAAGGAAAAGTAAAGAGCTGCTCTCCAAGGGTAGTGTGTGGGTTAGTTTTATAGGATCCTTTGATAGAGAAGGGTTACATCAGGGCATATATGGTGGGGGGACTGGGGTGCAGTTTCTAGTGCTCATGCAGGGGCTCAACATGCTTCTTCATACATCAGATGTAGCATTAGCATTTTAAATCTCCACCCAAGGCATTATTCTTAGCACAAAAATGAGGAAGGGGTAACTACAAGTTGAGTTTTAGTTCTAACTGCACATGTCGGGCTTAGTGGAAGTCTCTAGCCCCCCAAAGTAGGAACTCGCTGTTAATAACTTCTTGGGTCTTTTGTTACTGATTTGCTGAGAGTTGTGTAAGCTAGAGTGAGAGTGGCTTTTGTTCTTCTCCTTTAGAGCAGATCACAACAGGAAGGCAGCCAGCCTGTTTCATTAGGAGCTCTTCTATAGGTAAATGCTGCCAACAACAGCAATCAAGTTCTTGTAGAGAAACAAGAGACATAGATCAGGCCCTAATGACAAGTCTCATGGGCCCAGGACCTTCATATCCCTCTGTTTCTGTTACTGCCGCAACTGATCAAAAGGAGCAGTATAAGAACCCTGTTAGGTTGAATCATTGAGAAAATACAATATGGATGGTGAGAGGTTTGGAGAGGTCAGAAGATGCAGTAAGCAGGTGAATTAGTACTTCATTCCAAAGACAATTCTGAAGAACCAGCATTTCATATGTTTTTTAATTAGTATTTAAAACCATCAGGTGTCTGAAGCAAATCAGATTGTGTGATGAGATGGAAAGATCATGGAATCATGCAAGTCATAATTTTTCTCAACTTTGGTTTCTTTATTTGAAAAATGAGGTTAGTACCTTGCCTACCTACATAAGGTCATGAGGATAATGAAATAATGCATGTTAAAGTATTTTTAAAACAAGAAAACACAATGCAAAGATGGAGTGTTGATATTATTATGATTTAAATGTCAGAATGTCAGGCAAGTGACTCCCCAGTGTACACTGGGATAAGAAAGGCTTTCTGATGTCTCTTAGAATCGAGTGATGGGAAATCCTGGATTGCCTTATTTGTCTACTCCCCCAAACCACCCAACACTGCACCTGGAAGAATCTTTTAGTCTAACAAATGCTTCTTGAGCACCTTCTGTTTTCCAGGTGCTGTGCTAGGTTCTAGAGTCCAAGGAACATGGAAATATCCACTCCCGATAATCACTAACATTCTCATTCCACTAGACTGAAAAATCTATTGAGGCCTGGAGAACTGTGTGTCTTAATCATTTTCCCTTTTTTTTTTTTTTTTTTTTGCATCCTTTCCCTCGTTTCACTCCACAAACCTAAGACTTTGCAGTGGTTAAGTGTTTCATAAATTCTTGCTGAATGAATAAATGAATGAATGGTGTTGAATTAACAATGCTTGGTGAATATAGCAGTAAATCTCTTTTTGCAGGTTGATATACACACTACTTATGTTCACCAGTTTCTTCTGGGTCATTCACAGGCACTTTGAGGTTAACTGAGAGGAAAGACAAGATCCAAGTGAGACGGGGCTGGGTAGCTAAGCCCATGACCCTCCTCATCTCCCAGTATGCCAAAGATAAGAAGACCAGAGGGCAGGGGAAAGTTTCTTGTGTTTCTCTAACTACCTGGTAATAGCTGATCCCTTTTCTGGTTGGTTACTCATTCCTCACTGCCACAAGGCTGCAGCCAGGATTCAGAATCACAGAAATTATACCTTAGGTTTATTACTGTTTTTATTCTCAAATCCCTTTCAGAGCTCACCTCTTCTCCCGCCCCCTCCCCCCACCCCCCCATTAAAGCAAAGATATTAGGAGATAAGAGGGGCATTATCTCCAACTTCAGGGGTGGAAATTTGACACAATGTGTCTAAATGTGTTGCTTAGGCTCACTTGACTGATGGATTTCTTGAGTGTCAGCCTGGGGTTCTTTTCACAGAACCACTGCCTGTAGTGGGGGAAATTGCTGGCAAGTGTACAAACTTAACAGTGTATTTTTATCTTCCCTTAAAACTTATCTGGGAACTCATAGGGCCATATGAACAATATTAACCTAAATGTCACTGCTTATACCTCCTTCATAATCTCTAGGTGGTCTCCCACCTGTTTTCTAGACTACCTGCTGTGGCCCCTTACCAATGTCTGCAAAATACTATCTTGAGAAAGTGATGCTGGCATCAGGGTTGCTGTTTCCTGATATTTCCAAAGCTGCCAAACCTTGGGATATATCTTATCCCAAATGTGGAGCACTCTGCTGTTCCCAGCCCAGGGTCCCACCCCCTTACCAGGTGACCCCACAGCTTGTGCCTCCTTGTATCAGAGTCCATGGTAAAAACAATAGCTCCCTCATAACGGTGTGAACAGGAATCCACAAGGCTGCTTAAACAGGCACTTCTGCTATAAATGTTTTTCCTAGGAATCAATAATTTTCCTGAAGCATTAAGTTTGGTTAAAATGATTCCTGAAGTATTTCATCTTTGATATTTAAGAATCACTCCCACCCCCCAGCAGATAATTCATCAAGAACACAAAAATAAAAGCATTTTATTTTAAATTACACGATATTGGTTTTATGTGCCAGTTAGGGTGAAAGGGGGATCTGAGAGGCACAATATTTGTCAGAGATAAGGTTGCTGGAGTGAATACGGTCGGGGAAATAAAAAACCTCACCATTGTGTCCCTCCCTTTACTCTACAGTAGGAAATAGTGAGGTGAATCAAGGGTAGAACAAAATACTCTGTTTGTATGGGGAGGAGAGAGAAAAATTGGCCCAGGGAAAGGTTTAGCAAACATGCTAATCAAAAAAGATTCTAACCAAAACAAAAGGATGTGGCCTTTGCCACATAATTCAGTATATATTCAATAATTCACTATAATGTGATATACTTATTCAGAAATGAGCAGTTGTGAAGAGTTACAGATTAATCATGGCCTATCTATAATCTGGTCGATTACAGCTTTTGTAATTCTACTTATATTGCATAAATCTTTCTGCAGCTCTGTTCAAATGCCAAAGGATATTTATTACTTTAGAAGAGAGAGGGAACTGGCACTGAAGAAAACCTTACAGGTGAGTAGGAGAGTGGGCTATTTCAATACAACAATAAGTTTGATTTTTCTGATTGGTAACTTTTAGCAGAAACCGTTTATTTTTGCAGACAAACAGCTGATGCTATTAACAGTATTTATGAGAACAGGCCACTATTCAGCTTACCCCTGGATCAGAGCAGACCATTATTTCCTTGGAAAAGTCTGCTTTTGTGATACTTGAAATTTTACAGTTCTTTAATTTGGGATGTTAAAACTAGTTATTTGGATTTAGGTGGCCGAGTCGAAGTCCTTTGTTGTTCAGGCAGACATCATGCAGAGGGAGCTAGAGAGCTGCCTAAGAAGGGAGTACACCCCTGAAAATTTACCTTTGCTTCTGTTACAGGTAAGAGTGATATTGCAATTTGAAAAATTCATTTGAAATTTAGTAGAAATGTATGGGCAAACTGGCTTTCAGGTATATCCTTTCACTAGGGTAGGTTTTGTTTTTCTCGACATGTATAGTTTGCACAACTTGGCTAGTGTAAACGCTGCTGTCAGAGATCTATTTCATAGTTTTAAATTCAGCTTGAAGGCATAGAATAATTGACTGAATTTCTGCTAAATACTTTCTGTGTCGATTATGTAGGACAATATGACATTGACTAGGACAGTTCCAGCCCTTAAAAAGCTATTGGCTATGGCCAGGCATGGTGGCTCACGCCTGTGATCTCAGCCCTTTGGGAGGTTGAGGCAGGCAGATCACTTGAGGTTAGGAGTTCGAGACCAGCCTGACCAATATGGTGAACCCCTGTCTCTACTAAAAATACAAAAATTAGCTGGGCGTGGTGGCACATGCCTGTAGTCGCAGCTACTCGGGAGGCTGAGGCAGGAGAATCGCTTGAAACCAGGGGGCGGAGGTTGCTGTGAGCTCAGATTGAACCACCGCACTCCATCCTGGGTGACAGAGTGAGATTCTATCTAAAAACAACAACAACAACAACAACAACTATTGTCTAACCTAAAGAAGACATTTCTGGCTGGGCACAGTGGCTCATGCCTGTAATCCCTGCACTTTGGGAGGCTGAGGTGGGTGGATCACGAAGTCAGGAGATCGAGACCATCCTGGCTAACACGGTGAAACCCTGTCTCTATTAAAAATACAAAAAATTAGCCAGGCGAGGTGGCAGGTGCCTGTAGTCCCAGCTACTCGGGAAGCTGAGGCAGGAGAATGGCGTGAACCTGGGAGGCAGAGCTTGCAGTGAGCCGAGATCGTGCCACTGCACTCCACTGCACTTCAGCCTGGGCGACAGAGTGAGACTCCCTCTCAAAAAAAACAATAAATAAATAAAAAAAGAAGACATTTCTGAGAAATTTTATTTTATTTTATTTCACCATGTTGTTCAGGCTGGTCTTGAACCCCTAGCCTCAGTGATCCACCTGCCTTGGCCTCCCAAAATGCTGGGATTATAGGTGTGAGCCACTGCGCCCAGTCCTGGAAATTTCTATTAAGAAAATAACTCAAGACATGGGAAAAATAGTTTTCCATAAAGATTATTATTACAGCATTATAATAAAAGTAAAACATTAGAATTGCCTAAATATCCACCAATAAGATAAAGAGTTAAGAAAAACAGTATGGTACATGGTAGAATATTGTTCTGCCATTAAACATTTTTTATTGTTAAATTAAGTTTAGCTTAAAGCTGCCTTCTTGTAAGTTCAGAAACCTTGGTAAGGTTTCTCCCTACATAGTGACCTGTAACCTAACTGGACTGTAAATAGACCATAACCTACTCTTGTAACAAGTAACTGAATCTCAGCCAGTCACAGAAGTCATGCTTTAGCCACTTGCAGGCAGCCAACTGTTCAAAGTGTGTTCAAATAAGGCAAACACTGAGTTGTAACCAATCTGACTGTTTCTGTACCTCACTTCTGTTTTCTGTTACTTCACTTTCCTTTTTGTCCATAAATCCTTTTTCGCTGTGCAGCAACACTGGAGTCTCTCTGAACTTACTCTGGTTGGGGGGCTAGGAGGGCTGCCCAATTCATGAATTGTTCTTTACTTAATTAAACTCTGTTAAATTTAATTTGTCTAAAGTTTTTCTTTTAACATTAGCATAAGGAATTATTACATATGAAATGTTAACAAAAACTAATGTGTGTGTGTGTGTCATAATAATGGTCAAGTATGTATAGAAAAAAATCACTTGAAGGACTTAGACCAAATGTTAATGAATATTATGTTTGGATGGCAGGTTAATGAAGTTCCCCTTTCTACTTTTATATGTTTGCTACATTTTCTATAATAAGTATATATTATTTAGATTTTAAAATTCCTTGTTCTCTATTCCTGTGTTACGAGTTATATCTTACCTATGCATACAAATTAGTTCTTTAGCAATAGTTAATTCTTTAGTTAGGAATTAACTATTAAATTAATCACAAAGAAACAAAAGATATTGAGATACTATTTGCAAGTCAAACTGTCGTCATTGTTTTCATTCAGGATTCTCTTTCCCTATCATTTCTGGCATTTTTCATTCTTTTGTGGATATCATTGTTTCTCAATGGAGAGAGAGGAGGGGTAGAGATAGAAGATATTTTGTGCCCCAAGGGACATTTGGAAATGTCTGGGGATATTTCTTGTTGTCACAATTTGGGTGAGGGGTGTGATTGGTTGCTACTAGCATTAAGTGAGTAGAGGCCGGGGATGCTGCTAAACATTCTACAATTCACAGGGCAGTCTCTCACAATGAAGAATTATCTAGTCCCCAATGTCAATAGTTGCTGAGGTTGAGAAACTCTAGTATTATCTAAACTTCCATAGGATATCATTTGCCTTTTCTCCGAAGACTTTTCTTTAGCATTTCTAGTAGTTCAGGTTTGCAAGGGACAAATTCTCACAGCCTTTGTTGTTTTGAAAGAAGTATTTCCCCTTCATTTTGGAAAGATATTTTTGTTCAACATAGAATTCTGGGTTGGTGATTTTTTATTGCTTTAAAGATACTGCTCCATTGTCTTTTGTCTTTTGTCTTACATAGTTTCCTTTTCTCTCTCTTTCTCTTTCTTTCTTTCTTTCTTTCTTTCTTTCTTTCTTTCTTTCTTTCTTTCTTTCTTAGGTGACAGCTTTATTTTCACTGAGATTAAGTATACACATTTTTGCAATTAAGATTAATTATACAAAAAAATATAAAACATGCCATTTTAAAATAGAACTGTGGAATAGTTTGAATTTTTATCACTACTATATGTAAGTACACATGTTTATTCATAAGCTAAAAGGAAACTCAAATATATATCATAACAGGAAAGAGCACTTCACTAATTTAAGTGATTTTTTTTTTCTGTCAACCTCTAACCATTTGCTTACTTGAACTAATGTGATGTGGTTTTGCTGTGTCCCCACCCAAATCTCCTCTTGAATTGTAGCTCCTGTAATTCCCATGTGTCATGAGAGGGACTTGGTGGGAGGTAATGGAATCATGGCAGGGGGGTCTTTCCCTTGCTGTTCTTGTGATAATAAGTCTCACAAGATCTGATGGTTTTATAAAGGGGTGTTCCCCTGCACATGTCCTCTTGCCTGCCACCATGTAAGGCATCCCTGTGCTCTTCCTTCGTCTTCTGCCATAATTGTGAAGCCTCCACAGCCATGTGGAACTGTGAGTCAATTAAACCTCTTTCCTTTATAAATTACCCAGTCACATGTGTGTCTTTATTAGCAGCATGAGAATGGACTAATACAGTAAATTTGTGCTTTTAGAATGGGGTACTGCTGTAAAGATACCTGAAAATGTGGAAGCAACTTTGGAACTGGGTAACAGGCATAGGTTTGTACAGTTTGGAGGGCTCAGAAGAAGACAGGAAGATGTGGGAAAGTTAGAAACTTCCCAGAGACTTGTTGAATGGCTTTGACCAAAATGCTGCTAGTGATGTGGACAATAAAGTCCAGGCTGAGGTGATCTTAGATAGAGATGAGGAGCTTATTGGGAACTGGAGCAAAGGTGACTCTTGCTATGTTTTAGCAAAGAGACTGGTGGCATTTTGCCCTTGCCCTAGAGATTTGTGGAACTTTGAACTTGAGAGAGACTGATGTGGGGCATCTGACCAAAGAAATTTGTAAGCAGTGAAGCATTCAAGAGGAGAATTGGGTGCCGTCAAAAGCATTCAGTTTTATGGATGCACAAAGTTATGGTTTGGAATTGGAACTTACGTTTAAAAGGGAAGCAGAGCATAAAAGTTCAGAAAATTTGCAGCCTGATGTGGTAGAAAGGAAAAACCCATTTTCTGGGAGAAATTCAAGCTGGCTTCAGAAATTTGTATAAATAACAAGGAACCAAATGTTAATCAGCAAGACAATGGGGAAAATGTCTTTGGGGCATATCAGAAGTCTTCATGGCAGCCCCTCCCATCACAGTCCTGGAGGCCTAGGAGGAAAAAATGGTTTCCTGGGCTGGACCCAGGGCCTTGCTGCTTTGTGCAGTCTCAGGACTTGGTGTCCCGAGAACCAGTCATGGCTAAAAGGGATCAATGTAGAGCTCAGGCCATTATTTCAGAGGGTACAAGCCCCAAGGCTTAGCAGCTTCCCCATGGTGTTGAGCCTGCAGGTGCACAGAAGTCAAGAATTGAGGTTTGGGAACCTCCACGTAGATTTCAGATGATGTGTGGAAATGCCTGGATGTCCAGGCAAAAGTTTGCTGCAGGGGCAGAGCCCTCATGGAGAACCTCTGCTAGGGCAGTGAGGAAGGGAAATGTGAGGTGGGAGCCCCTACACAGAGTCCCCACTGGGGCACTGCCTAGTGGAGCTGTGAGAAGAGGACCACCATCCTCCAGACCCCAGAATGGTAGATCCACTGACAGCTTTCACCATGCACCTGTAAAAACTGCAGACACTCATCGCCACCCCATGAAAGCAGCCAGGAGTGGGGACTGTACCTTGCAAAGCCACAGGGGCAAAGCTGCTCAAGACCATGGGAATGCACCTCTGGCATCATCATGACCTGGATGTGAGTCATGGAGTCAAAGAGATCATTTTGGAGCTTTAAGATTTGACTGCCCTGCTGGATTTAAGATGTGCATAGAACCTGTAACCCCTTTGTTTTGGTCAATTCCTCCATTTGGAATGGGGATATTTACCCAATGCCTGTGCCTCCATTGTATCTGGGAAGTAATTAACTTGCTTTTGATTTTACAGGCTCATAGGCAGAAGGGACTTGCCTTGTCTCAGATGAGACTTTGGACTGTGGACTTTTAGTTAATGCTGAAATGAGTTAAGACTTTGGGGGACTGTTGGGAAGGCATGATTGGTTTTGAATTGTGAGGACATGAGATTTGGGAGGCACCAGGGGCTGAATGATATGGTTTGGCTCATAATCCTCAGCCACATCTCATCTTGAATTATAGCTCCCATAATTCCCACGTGTCATGGGAGGGACACAGTGGGAGGCAACTGAATCATGGGGGTGGGTCTTTCCCATGCTGTTCTCATGACAATAAGTCTCACGAGATCTGATGGTTTTATAAAGGGGTATTCCCCTGCACATGTCCTCTTGCCTGCCACTATGTTTTGCCATCTGTCTTGATTGTGAGGCCTCCCCAGCCATGTAGAACTGTGAGTCCATTAAACCTCTTTTTCTTTATAAATTATGCAGTCTTGTGTATATCTTTATTAGCATTGTGAGAGCTGACTAATACGTAATGTTTCCATGGTTCATCTTGGTCACTGGCATTGACCAGCAAAAATCTTTGCATTTCACAGACACGTTAAAATCTAAATTATCAACAAAATCCCAAGTAACTTTCTTTTTTTGATATTTTATTCTTTTTAAAATAATTTCAACTTTTATTTTAGATTCGGGGGTACATATGCAGGTTTGTTAACTTAACTGCCTACCAGAATAAAGTCCAACAAGCTCTAAATAACACAAAAAATCTGGTACTTAATAATGAAAGTACCTGGGCATATTGTGTAATGCTGAGGATTGAGGTACAATTGATCCCGTCACCCAGATAGTGAGCATAGTATGCAATAGGTAGTTTTTCAACCCCTACTCCCCTTCACTCCCTCCCCTCTCTAGTAGTTCCCAGTTTCTATTGTTCCCATCTTTATGTCCATGTGTACCCAAAATTTAGCTCCCGCTTATAAGTGAGAACATGCGATATTTGGGTTTCTATTTTTGCATTAATTCACTTAGGCTAATGGCCTCTAATTGCATCCATGTTGCTGCAAAGGACATGATTTCATTCTTTTTCATGGATATACATAGTTTTCATTTCTGATCATAGTGTATCATTTTATTCTTTGGCTGCTTTTAAGATTTTTTCTTAATGGTTTTTAGATATTGTATTATGATGTGTGTTGAACTTTTCTTTGTGTTTCTCTTGCTTGGGGTTGGTTGAGCTTCTTGGATTGTGTGTTTATTGTTTTCATCAGTTTTTGAAAAACTTCAACCATTATTTTTTCAAATATATTTTCTGCCTGCACTTCTCCTTCTGAGAATCCAATTACACATTTGTTAAATACTTCATATTGTTTCGTAGGTCATTAAGACTACTAATTTTCTTCAGTCTTTTTCCCCCTCAGTGCTTCATTTTGCATAGTTCCTGTTGCTATGTCTTCAGATTTATCAGCCTTTTCTTATGCACTGTCTAATCTGCTTTTAATCACATCCAGTCAATTTTTTATTCAGATATTGTATTTTTCATTTCTAGAAGTTCCCATCTGATTTGTTTCGATATTTTCCATTTCTTTCCTCATTATGTTCACATTTTCTTTTCTTGTTCTTTTTGTAAATTTTTTTCAGACAGAGTCTCACTCTATTGCCCAAGCTGGAGTGCAGTGGCTTTATTTCAGCTCACTGCAACCTCTGCCTCTTGGGTTCAAGTGATTCTTGTGCCTCAGCCTCCTGAGCTGGGATTACAGGCACACACCACCACACCTGGCTAATTTTTGTATTTTTAGTAGAGACAGGGTTTCACTATGTTGGCTAGGCTCATCTCAAATTCCTGCCCTCAAGTGATCTGCCCACCTCAGCCTCCGAAAGTGCTAGGATTACAGGCATAAGCCACCGTGATCAGCCTGTGTTCACATTTTCCTTTCAATCCTTGAGCATGCTGAGCATATTTACAATAGTTCTTTAAAAGTTCTTGTTGGTAACTTTCATCATCTCTGTCATTTCTGGGACTGTTTCTCATCCCTAATTTTTCTTTTGCTTTTGAATCATGCTTTCCTCTTTCTTTGCATGTCTAGTAATTTTTTTGAATGCTGAAAATTGTAAATTTTTCATTATTAAGTACCAGATTTTTTGTATTATTTAGAGCTTGTTGGACTTTATTCTGGTAGGCAGTTAAGTTACTTACACATCAGCTTAATCCTTTCAAGGCTTAGGGATTGTTGGAGCAGGTTTAGAATCATTACTCTAGGCATAGTTTATCCTTTCACTAAAGCTTTTGATGTCTTTACTGAATGTCCCAGATATTCAGTGAAAAGCCCTCACTCTAGCTGGTTGGACTTGAACATCTCTCAGCCTCATGTGAACTCGGAACTGTTCAGTTTACAATTCCCTAGTCAGTTATTCTTTGGACAACTTCCTGGAGTTTCACCTTCTACATGCTTGGCTTAGTATTCAGCAACAGACTGAAAGGGATCTTGATGCAGATTTCTAGAATCCTTTCTTTGCATGGCTTCCTTGTCTCCTGCAAACTTCAGCTGACTCAATTTTCCAAATTTCAGTTTCTCTTTCTTTAACTCAGAGAGATCACCTACTCTGCTTAGGATTCCCTTTCTTGCTCCGTGGCTCAGAAACTGCCTTCAGGTAGGAAACCAAGGTGATTGCAGGGCCTACATGATTTGTGTCCTTCTCGCAGGGACCAGAGTCCTGCACTGCCTGTTGTCCAATGTCAGAAAACAGTTGCCTTATATATTGTGTCCAGTTTTCTAGTTGTTTATGATAAAAGGGTAAGTCTGGTTCTGGTTATTCCATCATAGTCAGTATTATTTTTATTATCAGAAAGAAAATCTTTAAAAAATGAAACATTTTTAGGTATAAATAAAATTTCTGATCTGAGGTTAAAAGCTATAATCCTACCTGTAATGTACCTGTATTTTTCACTCATAATTTCAGTTTTTAATAAAAAATTTTAGGCTCAGCTTTAGATAACTTGACAGACTTTTATGTCACTGCTAAAATTGTTTGGCAACTGAGAAATTAGCTTACATCTATTGACTTGGCAACAGATCATAAAGACTTAGAAATATCTACTAACTTTATTTCAATTTGAATACTATCTTGAGCCAGACTTCTTTTTTTTTTTTTTTTTTTTGAGATGGAGTTCCACTCTTGTTGCCCAGGCTGGAGTGCAATGGCATGATCTCGGCTCACTGCAACCTCTGCCTCCCGGGTTCAAGCGATTCTCCAGCCTCAGCCTCCCGAGTAGCTGAGATTACAGGCACCTGCCACCATGCCCAGCTAATTTTTTGTATTTTTAGTAGAGACAGGGTTTCACTATGTTGGACAGGCTGGTCTCAAACTCCTGACCTCAGGTGATCCACCCACCTTGGCCTCCCAAAGTGCTGGGGTTACAGGCGTGAGCTACCACGCCCGGCCGATCCAGACTTCTTAATGTTATGGTCTTCATATAGAAAAATACATCTTTCCAAAACAACCAGAGACCGATTTTCCTCTTGTTAGTGTTATTAAGACTTATTCAATCTTCCTTCTCTAAGTGCTTGCTTTTCTTGTTGTTAAAGTATTACACAGAAAGAATTACCCAGCTGGCCCAGAGTAAATATTTACACATGCTTAGGTGGAAGAGGTTTTGCCAACACAGTAAGATCATGGAGCAACTTTATCCTCTTTACAAGGTAGGAAGTCTATGAACAGAACCTCTGGGCTATTTTTTATGTTGAAACAAAATGGCCAATAAGCTTGTCAGTTTTTTAAAAGTCACAGCTAAAGATAGAAAAGAAACTAATGGATGTGCTTTCTCGCCTCTTCTACCAATGGCAGAAGGTAATGGTAAAGGTAAACTGTTCTTAAGAATAAGATTTGAAGGAAGTTTTATATGAGAGGAAATGTATTTTTCTTCACAGACTTAGCTTCCTCAGCTTTAGGTAAAAAGTTCAGAAGCTGACTCCAGTTATGAGTATCCCTATGCACTGACTCTTTGCTTAGAGTCTGTCTCCTTCAAAGTCCTAAGAATATGACCACTGCCCTTATAAGTCAAATTCAGAATATGGAAGAACTTTGGGATTCAAAGAACCCCTTTGTTTAGACCCAAAACAACATTACCCTATGCTTGGAAGCAAATGATACAGAGCATAAGGCTTGCAAATAACCGAGTTCTATCTTTGTATCTCTCTGAAACAGAAACAAGTTGGCTACATTATGCAAGAGTACAATGATGCCCTTCAGAGAGCTGAAAGATTGTCTGTTGCTCGAGAAAACTTCCTCATGGGAAAAACAATCCTCCTAACTTAGTGACACAGGAAGATCTGACTATTTACACAAAGTGGTTAGTGTGCCACCTGCAGTCTCTCAGGACTGTTCACCAGTACCTGCAGGTATGTGAAGCACAGAGATGTGATGACATGGCACCCTTCCAGGGATGATCAGTACATTGTTTTCTCACATCTGTCACTTAGTTTTAGATTGTCACTGTTTCAGGACTCCACCTGCCCTACAAATGACAGAAACATAATGGGGTCACTGGATTTCTCTTTGAAACCTTAGACATCTTTCTCTTTTGTGACTTTATTCTACTGAAATAATTAATTTAGCTTTCTCAAAGATGTCTCTGTTGTACTATTTCATATTCAATCTGTAAGTTCTTGTCTTCATCATCTTGTTCAGGATTTATGCTCTCTGATTTAGATCCACTTTTTAAATATTAGGTAATGTTTAATGAGGGTCTAATATGTGCCAGGTACTTGTCCTAGGCATGCAGCAAAGAAACGGCCTTTGCTGAAAAGTAACTGGGTCCTCAGCTAGTAGGAAGATGGGTAAGTAAATATTCAACTGAAATACAATGAGTAACAAAGCATAGGATAAGTATAAGCATAGGGTAAAGAGAGTCACAGAGAGGCCCTAAGTCAGGCTAGAGGCGTCAGAAAGGAGTAACATGATCACATTTCCATTTTGGAAAGATTATTGTTTTTCTACACACATCTTTCCCTACTTCTCTTTGCCTTAGCTCAGAGACACCATCATCCACGGAATTGCCCAAATCAGAAACCTGGCTTCATCCTTTCCCCACACCCAGCCAGCCACTATGGGCTCTGCCTCTGATACATTTCTCACCAGTCACATGGTGTTATAATGATCTGCTTGTAAGTCTGGGTCTTCTAGTAAACCATGAGCTCTTTGAGGTTGTATCCTGTCTTATTCCTCTTTGTATCCCTAGCACCTCACAAGTGCCTTGTCCATTTTGGATCCTTGATCAAAGTAGACCTGTTTGGAGGTTAAGGCCACTCAGAGTCAGTAACAGTACTAGGTCTCCGAGCTCCAAATGTAGCCCCTCATCATTGGGCAGGTTACTGAGGCTCCACCTCTACTTCTGTTCTTCTCTCCCAAAGCACAGGGCTGCTCCTGAACCTGAGTCTGGAAGCTTCTGTGAGAATTGTGTTGATGTTTGGCCTCTTGGTCTTGCCCTTCTGTAGGCCCTTCAGTATTTGCCCATCTCCAAAGTGCTAAGTATAGCTGTCAATCAAGTCGCTGAAGTTGGTCAGAAAAATGAAAAGGTCTGTGTCAATGACATTGACCCTGACATTCAGGGTTCTGCATCTCCTGACCCTGTGGATACCAGCATTTCTGATAAGAAATTAGTCTTCTTTCCCCTCGGGTAATGTGGAGCAAAGAAGATTGTAATTTTAGACTTATGCTGGTTGTCCCGTGATCTTGCTAAAAATTGTTCTATATTCCAAAAGGTTTTATCTTCTTAATCGACAAGTCTTAATTTAATATTTTCAGATGAGAAAAAATAACAAACACTTTTTAAGACATGTTTTAATCTCTGTCTTTGTAATTAGCAAGTTAAGAGTGAGAGAAAAAAATGGACTTAAAGTCAGCAGTACTGGGCTCTAGGCTTCTTCCTGTCCTGGCCTCACTGTGGGCCTGAATTTCATCTCCTTGGCCCTCAATTTGGTCATCTCCATAATACACCTTTCAGAATCAGTGATCTCTAAGGCTCCTTCCAGTTTTCATATTACACAAATCTAAAATAATTTCTTCATCTGAATAAAATTAATGCAGTTTTCCTGCCCTTACCTTGTGTTATAGATGACTAAGAAACCTGATAAGATTTCTACTCTGAGTGACATTCTTGCTTGGATGCACAGAGTATCCTGGGAGTGCCTGGGAGAGGTAGCCAACCCCAGCTGTGGGGCATCTGAGAAGGCTTCTTGAAGGAGGGGAGTTCAAACTGGGTCCTTAGAGATGAGGGGGAGCTAGCTATGTGAAAGCAGCTGAAGGCTCTCACCTTCTTCTAATTTGTTGGATAAATTTATAAATAATGTTCTTCATTTACCACAAAATAGACAATTCTGCTCCAAGTCATTCCCCAAAAGGTCTGTTGGGTTTCTCCTGTAGGCTGTGAGATGGCAAGGAGTCCTTGCTGCCTCCTACAAAAGCCCAGCTCCAAGAATTTGTCAGATCCACCTGGCCAAGTAGGGTGCAGACTGTAAATTGCGGCAGAAAATGTTGACAAAGGAGCAGAATGGGCATCCCGTCAGTAGAGGAGCTCCTACTCCTAGCTGTCTCAAAGGACTCTCCATTTTCTCTCCCTGACAGTATTCACTGGTCTTAATGCTCTTGATTTTGGTTTTCCTCAGGGCCAATGAGAACAGAAGCTGCTTTTGTCCTCCCCCAACACACAACAGAAACAGGAGAACTGAAACCTCAGCTGAAGCTCCTGCTCTCCCATTTCGATATCCCATATGATGTGGAAGAGCTATGGGACTCTGCTAAGGAAATGGAACTTTTTTCCTTGGTATTTGATATACTCTTTCTTAATACAAATATAGGTGTTCATGAAAGAAAGCACTGCTATTTGCCACAGAGTTGCACCTTTTACTACCAACAATTGTTTCGAGAGTGATTATGTAAAGTAGTAATAGGTGCAGTTTTGATTAGCAGTTAGGAAAAGTTTCCTCTGTAAGAGTAATGGGACTCAAATAGTGAACCCAGAAGGATTTCAGGACTTGTTTTTCTGCAGAACTTAAAGCAAAAGTAGTGTACAGTCTATAGTAGATGATGTAAATATTTGGCAAATTTGCTTGGCAGGTTGTCAATTGGAGGGCAAAAAAGCCCTCCAATTCTCAAAATGTATTGCAATAGCTTTCCTTATTGACAAAATGTTTTATATTTAATAGAGGGTACCTTGTGTAGTGATGTTTAAAGTCATGCAGTCTTCTCTGCTATAACACAGTGTTGTACTTCCTGAAATGAAGACAACTCATATTATCAAAAGCCATGTTAAAACTTGTTTCAAAGGGGGCTGGGCATGGTGGTTCATGTCTGTAATCCCAGCACTTTGGGAGGCTGAAGCAGGGGATCACTTGAGCCCAGGATGGGCAGCATAGTGAGAACCTGTCTCAAACAAACAAACAAACAAACAAACAAAACTTGTTTCAAAGAGAATAGGACTATGGGTAGATAGCTTCAGATTTTAAAAAATATTTTCTTGAGATGGAGTCTTGTTCTGTCACCCAGGCTGGAGTGCAGTGGTGCAATCTCAGCTCAATGCAATCTCTGCCTCCTGGGTCCAAGAGATTCTCCTGCCTCAGCCATGCCTGGCTAATTTTTGTATTTTTGGTAAAGATGGGGTTGCCATATTGGCCAGGCTGGTCTTGAACTACTGGCCTCAGGTGATCTGCCCGCCTTGGCCTCCCAAAGTGCTGGGATTACTGGCATGAGCCACTGCACCTGGCCAAGCTTCAGATTTATAATAACAAAAATTTCAACAATAAAGATTTTTCTAGCTCTAGCTGTATATTATTTGCAAGTATACATATTTGCTAGGTAAAAATAAGAAACTGATGGATCCAAACAGGTAAAAATAAGATCTGAATAGTTTTGAATGCTCTTTATGTAAGAAGTAAGCTACTGTCTGCGCTATCACCATTTGCTTGAGTTTGAAATTTCACTTGCATTTCCATTTGTTCCAGCATAATTTTACCAGGATTTTGTGTGTGTGTGTGTAGAGGGTGGTGTTTTGTTTTGTTTTGTTTTTAGGCAGAGTCTCAATCTGTCACCTAGGCTGGAGTACAGTGGTGCAATCTCAGCTCACTGCAACCTCCACCTTCCAGGTTCAAGCAATTCTCCTGCCTCAGCCTCCTGAGTATCTGGGATTACAGGCATGTGCCACCACGCCCAGCTAATTTTTGTATTTTTAGTAGAGACAGGGTTTTACTACATTGGCCAGGCTGGTCTTGAACTCCAGACCTCAAGTGATCCTCCCGCCTCGGCCTCCCAAAGAGCTGGTATTACAGGCATGAGCCACTGCTCCTGGCCCAGGATGATTTTTATTAGTATGTAACACAGACAGCCTCTTTAAGCTCACTGGAACCAGTGGTATCACATGTCCTCTTGTTTCCTTGAAGGTGATGATGTTTAGCTTTTGCCTTTCTTTTCATGCCACCAGCAGCACTATCTCCAGGAGAGTGTTTCTGTGGGAGTGTCCTCACCCTTATTATCATCAAGGATTATGATAGGCGAAACACCGAATCAGAATATGATGGTGTTTAAGAAGAACCAAAAAAAAAAAAGGTTAATTATAGCCCAGGAGACTGTTATTAATGATAAACGAGAGAACACAAGCCTGGCGGAGCACTCCAACAAAGCCATGTTGTTCCCAAAAAGCAGCTTGTCTCCTTTTTACAGTGATAATTTCCACTTTTAATTTTCTTACAACAGTATTAGGTGAAATACTAATTGTGTTCCAAGATAACCAATCATATTACATCAACTTTTTTGCCTAGGAAGAGTTCCTATGTTTAGGTGCTGTTTATTCTGATACTCTAATGCCTGAGAGCAGGGTCAGCAAACTACAGCCCTCGCCTGTTTTCTTAAAATAAAGTTGTTTTGGAATACAGCGGTCTTAGGTTCGTTCAGGCTGCTCTAGCAAAACACCATAAACGGAGTGGCTTCTAAACAACAGAAATGTATTTCTTACAGTTCTGGAGGCTGGAAAGTTCAAGATCAAGGTAGTCTGATGTCTGGCGAGGGTCCACTTTCTGGCTCATAGGTGGTGCCTTCTTGCTGTGTCCGCAGATGGTAGAAGGCAAGAGTCTCTCAGGCTTCTTTTATAAGGGCATTAATCCTATTCGTGAAGACTTAACCTTCATGACCCAATCACCTCCCCAAATTCCCATCTCCTGATACCATCACTTTGGGTTTAGGATTTCAACACATGAATCTTGTGGGGACACGAACATTCAGACCCTAGCAACAGCCATGCCTATTCATGTATGTATTTTCTATGGCTGCTTTCACACTACTACAGCAGACTTGAGTAGTTGTGACAGAGACCTTGTGGTCAGTAAAGGCTAAAATACCTACGATCTGGCCCTTTAAGAAGTTTGCCGACCCAGTCATAGGCCAGCACTATCTCACTGAACTTACAGAAGCGATGGATGTGTTCTGCCTTTGCACTGTCCCATGTTAACCACTAGTGACATACACTAATAGTTATCTGAGCACTTGGAATGTGGTTAGTACAACTGAAGAACAAGATTTCAAATTTTATTTAATTCTAATTAATTAATAATGTTAAACAGCCACATGTGGCTAGGGGCAACAGCATTGGATAGCACAACCTCAGAGGTAGCAGCGTTATTACTAGAAGAATCTTCAGCTCTGTGACTCACAAATTTGCTCACTCATTCCAGAAACCTTTGTTGACGCCCTAGTATGTGTCAGCACTGTGGTAGGTTCTTACTGTGTGTGTACATGTGCACGCATGAGTGGTAAAATAACATAACAAAATTTACCATTTTAGCCATTGTAAGTGTTCAGTTCAGTGGCATTAAGTACACTCACGTTGTTGTGTGGCCACCACCTTGTGGTGAATTCTTGACATTCATAGTCTATACCCTGAATAGGGCTCACCATGTAGTGAGGAAATCCTGACACAACATGGCAAGTACAATGATAAAGGTGCCACCACAGGGGCCCACCCTGGAGGGGGAAGAAGGAATGTTCAGCATTTTGACAGTAGGAATCGATGTTGTAGAAAGCACTTGTAGCCTCAGTCTGAAAGTAAGCTATGAAAGGAATAGGTTGAGATGCCTTAAAGAGTTTAACAGGTTCTAGCATCTGGACTCCTCTCTAGCCACATCCTTGTCCGGCCTCTGAGAGCAGGATTTATTTAATCCTTAGATAGTCTATAATAGTTTATTGGGTGGTCGGAAAAAGTGAATGCATTTCCAAAGGTAGACAATTTACTTCTCACTTATATTTAGGTTCCAGTTCAAAATATATATAAATAAATACATTAATATATTTCCAATCGCTGGAGCAGACATTCAGAACAGGTAATACACACAATTATGGTAATGAGCTGACTGAGAACGTGTGCCACACAGGTATACCCATTTAAGGTCTTGTCACTGTCACAGAGTCATGTTTTATAAATTAGTTTGATTCCAAGGCTATTTCAAAGACAATCAGTAGCTGTTTTTGAAATTGCCCACTCTCTGAGACTTTTTTTTTCTGGGTTCCACTTCTCGCTTCATCCTGTTTAGGTTTCCCAAAAATTTCAAAGCATCTTCATGGAGCAACAGAGATTGCAAATGTTTCCGGACTATGAAGCTGGAATAGCTAAAGCAGATAATTTGGGTTTGGCAGGACCCAGAATGACCCTGAAAAAGAGAGCCAACTGGATTTCCTTCATAAAGGTAAGGAGACTCGTGGTGATAGTCATCTATCAGTGATGTCAGCAGTGTCACAGTGTCATCTAAGCAGGCAACCTGGCAGCACCAGGTTTATGTGGTCCCTGTTGTCCTCTCTCCTTAGTGCCCTCAGCAAACTGTCCTCTTTGACTAGGGGAGACGCTTCCGGGTCCTCAGTTGAGGCAACTCAGAGAACCTGGCCTTATGTGCCACACTCTTCCAGCTCTTTGCCTGCCTTGGCTCTATGTCGAAGTTTGCTATGCTGATCTGCCTTCCCTGAAGGTTTTCCAGATGCCTGTACCCCACTCTAATGGGCCCAAACTCCCTGCTTATTACTAGTGATCTCAGATACTTGGCAAGAGCTAAGCTTACTATCCAAGGGTGTGATTGACTTGTGTAAATCCAACCGTTGAGTCAAAAACTATTTATTTCGTACATATTGTATATCAAGTATGGCCCTTCATGCTGGAGATACACAATTCACAAACAATATGCAAGTAAGCAAACTAAATAAGATGATTTTAGGTAGTGCTAACTATGGTCAGTTCCTGTTATTCAAGGTAGTTTTGCTCTGGAAAGTCACCATGAACACTGAGTTAGCAAACATTGAATCACCCCTAGGGGAAATAGAGTTAGTTCCTGTGAACCTCTCATCGGAACACTCATCAATACATAACTGTTTTACGTGTGTTTCTTTTTAATGACATCTTATTTAAAATATATTGTTGATTCATTAACATTGAACTAATGACTAACAGCACTATAATTCATGCCTGAATGAAGCTTATCTAACACATGTAGTTTTTCCAAAAGGCACCTCACACAGCCTTCATATGCTTAGAAACATTAGACATTACTTTGGCACTACCCATGGAGAGACCATTTTCAACAGTAAAATGACCACCAAAAGCACAAAATGTGAAGAATGTGGCACTAAACGGACCACGAAAAGGATCCTTGTTTGTAATATGCAAGCAGAAACAAGAAGACAGAGTGTTGCCTTGTTCAAATTGAGTTGAGAATATGCCTATAGGGTGACACAAATTTTCACTACCCTGCACACGCCTATGAGTGACTATGAAAGCTCCACTAGTATTGAGTTTTGGGTCACAAAAAATGTTAGATAGTAGGCAAAATCACAAATGTGGAATCCACAAACAACAAGGATTGATTGTATTATGAAGAAAAGAAAAATTTGGGCCAGGCGCGGTGGCTCATGCCTGTAATCCCAGCACTTTGGGAGGCCAAGGTGGGCGGATCATGAGGTCAAGAGATTGAGACCATCCTGGCCAACATGGTAAAACCCCCTCTCTACTAAAAAAAAAAAAAAAAAAAATACAAAAATTGGCTGGGTGTGTGGTGGTGCATGCCTGTAGTCCCAGCTACAGGCAGGAGGCAGGAGAATCACTTGAACCTGGGAGGTGGAGGTTGCGATGGGCCGAGATTGTGCCACTGCACTCCAGCCTAGCGACAGAATGAGACTCCATCTCAAAAAATAAAATAAATCTTATATGATTGTTTTAGTCTATTCAGGCTGCTTTAACAAAATACCATAAACTGGGTAGCTTATAAAGAACAGAAATATATTTCTCACAGTTCTGGAGACTGGGAAGTCCAAGATCAGGGGGCCAGCATGGTCAAGTTCTGGAAGGTCCTCTTCCAGGCTATAGACTTCTGACTTCTCCCCATATCCTCACACAGTGGAAGAAAAAAGCCAAAGTCCCTCAGGCCTCTTTTGTAAGGGCATGAATACTGCTCATGAGGGCTCTACCATCATGATCTAATCACATCCCCAAATTCTATTACCTTGGGGGTTAGGTTTCAACATTTAAATTTTAGAAGAACACATTCAGACCATAGGAGTAAATAAAGATGGACTGAGAGAAATCAAAGATTGCTCCTAAGTCCATTTAGTGCTTGAGGAACAAGGTAGTCCATGTAAGGGAAGCTGGACTTTCTGTTTTAGATGGTTACACTTGACATCCAAGAATAGATATCAAAGGAGTAGTTGGATATAATAGGCTGGAGTTTAGGGCTGAGATATAAATTTGAGTGTTAATGGTATTTACAGCAACAGAACTTACTTTTGAAATACAGTTTATTAATATGAAAGATGTTTTAAATGTGGAGTCACAAGGAGTCTGTGGGTGAACTTCTTTTGCCCTGTAAATAAAGTGCAATGACCAACTCTGATGGATTTAGGGTTCCTGCTGCTTGTGGGTGTTATGGTGTCATCCCAGATGGATCTACTGCATCTTATAGGCCAGGCACCAACAGGAACTGGTGCTGCTGTCTCCTTCAATGGATCTGTGAACCCATGAAGACCCTTTCCAAAAGCTCACTTGTCCTAGCCAACCTAGCACCAAAGCCAGATACCATTTCAGAAGGTCCTTGAATCTCTTTGCTTGCAACTTTTATTGAGAATCATTCTGTTATGTTGTAACTTTGTGTGAACGTGTTTGTCCACTAGATCAAGCCAAAATGTGATCCGTGGCAAAGGAAGCTTTTGACTAAATTAAAAGAACGGAGAAGAACAGATGCATTATTGCAACTCCAAGCAAAATTTTTGAAGGTGAGAAAATAACTATGTTTCCTTATAGATAAGATTTTTGCTAAAATCATTCACAAAATATGGAATTTTCTTTCCCTTTTAAAAAATGTTGGCATGGATTCACTACAACAGCTTTATTTGAAACTTTCTCTTTTCTTTTTTCTTTTCTTTTCTTTTCTTTTTTTTTTTTTTTTTTTTTGGAGACAGAGTCTTGCTCTGTCACCCAGGCTGGAGTGCAGTAGCATGATCTCGGCTCACTGCAACCTCTGCCTCCCAGGTTCAAGCAATTCTCCTGCCTCAGCCTCCCTAGCAGCTGGGATTACAGGCATGCACCACCATGCCCAGCTAATTTTTGTGTTTTTAGTAGAGATAGGGGTTTCACCATGTTGGCTAGGCTGGTCTCGAACTCCTGACCTCAAGTGATCCGCCCACCTCGGCCTCCCAAAATGGTAGGATTACAGGTGTGAGCCACTGCACCCGGCCTTATTTGAAACTTTCTCATCTAATTGCCACACTTTCAAAATCTTGTTAGCTTTCGGTAGAGAATAAAAAATTGTCAAAAAGCTGGACTTTAGGGCCAGGCACAGTGACTCTGTAATCCCAGCACTTTGGGAGGCCAAGGCAGGAGGATTGTTTGAGCCCAGGAGTTCAAGACCAGCGTAGGCAACAAAAAGAGACTCTGTCTCTACAAATTCTTTTTTTAAAAAATTAGCCAGATGTGGTGAAATACACCTGTAGTCCCAGCTACTCAGGAGGCTGAGGTGGAGGATTGCTTGAGCTCAGGAGGTCAAGGTTGCAATGAGCTATGATTGCATCACTGCACTCCAGCCTGGGTGACAGCATGGGACTCTGTCTTAAACAACAACAAAACAACAACAACAACAACAACAACAAAACCCAAAAAACTGGATTTTAGTCTGGTTTTAACACCAACTCTCTGTGTGATATTTGTCTAGTCATGTAACCTCCTTTAGCCTTAGCTTCTTTATTTGTGAAACAAAATATTCAACTAAATTATCTTTTAAAATATTTTAATTGACAAAAATTGTACATAATTATGGGGTACAGAGTGATATTTTGATACATATAATATATAATTATCAAGTCAAGGTAACTAGTATATCCATCTTCTCAAACATCTATTATTTATTTGCCCTGGGAACATTCAAAATCCCCTTTTCTAGCTATTTGAAAATATACAATAAATTATTGTTAACTATAGTCACCTTGCAGTGCTATGGAACACAATAACTTATTTTCCCCGTCTACTGATAATTTTCTATCCTTTAAACAATCTCTCCCTATCCCACCCCCACCCTCTGAGCCTTAATAATCGTTATTCTACTTTCTACTTCTATGAAATCAACTTTTTTAGCTTCTGAAAATGAGTAAGAACATGTAGAGAAGATGAGTAAGAACATGTATTTACCTTTCAGTGCCTGGCTTATTTCACTTAACATAAAGTCCTCCAAGCTCATCAGTGTTGTTGCAAATGTCAAGATCTCATTCTTTTTATGGCCAAATAGTATTCCACTGGGTAACACATTTTCTTTATCCATTCATCTGTTAATGGATACTTTTATCTTGGTTATTGTGAATAGGGCTGCAATAAACATGGGAGTACAGATATCTGTTCAACATACTGATTTCCTTTTTTAAAAATTTATACCCCATAGTGAGATTGCTGGATCATGTGGTAGTTCTAGTTATAGGTTTTAGAGGGACCTCCATACTTTTTTCAATAATGGCTATGGTAATTTATAAGTCCAACAGTGTATAAGAGTTGTCTTTTCTCTGCATCTTTGCCAGCATTTGATTTTTTTTTGTCTTTTTGTTAATAGCCATTCTAACTGGAATGAGATTATATCATACTGTGGTTTTTGATTTGCATTTGATGATTAGTAATGTTGAGCATTTTTTCATATACTTCTTGGTCATTTGAATGCTTTCTTTTGAGAAATATCCATTCAGGATCATTTTCCCATCTTTAAATCAGATTATTTGTGTGTGTGTGTGTGTTTGTGTATTTAATTTGATATAATCCCACTTGTCTATTTTTGCTTTTGTTGTCTATGCTTTGGAGATTATATCCTTAAAATCTTTTCCCAGACCAATGTCCTGAAGTGTTTCTCCTTTTAGTTTCTTCTAATAGTTTTATAGTTCAGAGTCTTATATTTAAATCTTTAGTCCATTTTGAGTTGAATTTTGTATATGGTGAGAGATAAGGGTCTTGTTTCATTTTTCTGCATATCCAGATATCCAGTTTATCCAGCACCATTTATTGAAGAGACTGTTCTTTCCCCAATGTATATTTTGGTGCCTTTGTTAAAATCGGTTGGCTATAAATATGTGGATTTATTTCTGGGTTCTCTATTCTGTTTCATTGATCCATGTACCTGTTTTTATGCCAGTACCATGCTGCTTTAGTTACAGTATATTTACAGTGTATTTTAAAGTCAGATAATGTGATGCCACCAGCTTTGTCCTTTTTAGTCAGGATTACTTTGTTTGTTTGGGTCTTTTATGGTTCCATACACATTTTAGGATTATTTTTTCTATTTCTGTGAAGAACATCAGTGGTGTTTTGATAGGGATTGCTTTGAATCTGTGGATCAATTTGGGTATGGTCTTTTTTAGCTATATTAATCTTTTCAATCCATGAACATGATATTTCTTTCCATTTTTTTTGTGTCTTCTTCCATTTCTTTCATTGGTACTTCATAGTTTTTATTGTGGAGATCTTTCACCTTCTTGGTTAGTTTTATTCCTACGTAATATTTTTTATAGCTATTGAAAATGTAATTGCTTTCTTGGTTTCTTTTTCAGCTAGTTTGTTATTGGTGTATAGAAATGCTAATAATTTTGTATGTTGATTTCGTATCCTGAAATTTTACCGAATTTGTCTGTCAGTTCTAAGAGTTTTGGCAGAGTCTTTAGGTTTTCCACAGATGAGATCACATTGTCTTCAAAAAGACAATTTGACTTCCTTTTTTTCCAATTTGAATGCCCTTTGTTTTTAATTTTGCCTAGTTGCTCTGGCCAGGACTTCTAGTACAGTGTCAAATTGTAGTGGGGAAAGTAGGCACCTTTATATCGTTCCAGCTATTAGAGGAAAAGCTTTCAACTTTTCCTCATAATGTTAGCTGTAGGTTTGTCATATGTAGACTTTATAGTGCTGAGGTAAATTTCTTCTATGCCTAATTTGTTGAGAGTTTTATCATGAAGGGATGTTGAATTTTATCAAATGCTTTTTCTGTGCCTATTGAAATGATCATGTATTTTTGTTCTTTATTCTCTTTGTGTGATGTATCATGTTTATTGATTTGTGTATATTGAATCATCCTTGGATCCCTGGGATAAATCTCACTTGATCATGGTGTATTAATCTTTTTGGTGTACTGTTGGATTTGGTTTACTACTGTTTTGTTGAAGATTCTTGCATCTATGTTCATCAGGAATATTAGCCTGTAGTTTTCTTTTTTTTTTTTTTTTTTTTTTGTTCTGTCCTTGTCTGTATTTTTTATTAGGGTAATATTGGCCTTGTAGAATGAATTTGGAAGAATTCCCTCCTTTTCATGTTTTTGGAACAGTATGAGAAGAATCCACATTAATTCTTTAAAAGTTTAGTAGATTTGGCAATGAAGTCATCCAGTTCTTGGTTTTTCTTTGTTGAGAGACTTTTTGTTACTGATGCAGTTGTGTTCCTTGTTATTGGTCTGTTGAGGTTTTCTACTTCTTCCTGGTTCAATCTTGATAGGTTGCATGTGTCCAGGAGTTTACCCATTTCCTCTAGGTTTTCCAATTTGTTGGTATAGAGTTGTTTATAGTAGTCTTTAATGGTTCTTGTTTTTTTTTATTTTATTTTATTTTTTTTGAGACGGAGTTTCCCTCTTGTTGCCCAGGTTGGAGTGCAATGGCACAATCTTGGTTCTCCACAACCTCTGCCTCCTGGGTTCAAGTGATTCTCCTGCCTCAGCCTCCCAAGTAGCTGGGATTACAGGCACCCACCACCATGCCCAGCTAATTTTGTATTTTTAGTGGAGATGGAGTTTCTCCATGTTGGTTAGGCTGCCCTCGAATTCTCGACCTCAGTTGATCCACCCGCCTCAGCCTCCCAAAGTGCTGGGATTACAGGTGTGAGCCACCGCACCCAACCTGATTCTTGTATTTCTGTGGTATCAGTTTTAATGTCTCCTCTTTCATTTTTAATTTGATTTATTCAGATCTTTGTTTGTTAGGTAGTCTAGCTAATGGTTTTTCAATTTTATCTTTTAAAAGTCAGCTTTGTGTTTCATTGATCTTTTGTATTGTTTTTAGTTTTTAATTTATTTCTGCCCTGATTTTTATTATGTATTCCCTTCTAGTTATATTGGATTTGGTTTGTTCTTGCTTCTTTAGTTCCTTGAGGTGCATCAGTAGGTTGTTAATTTCAAAATTTACTACTTTTTGGCGTAGGTGTTTATTGCTATAAACTTCCCTCTTATACTGCTTTTGCTGTATCCTATAGGTTTTGGTATGTTATGTTTCTTTTCTTTTCTTTTCTTCAGACGGAGTCTCACTCTGTCACCCAGGCTGGAGGGCAGTGGCATGATCCTGGCTCACTGTAATCTCCACCTCTCAGGTTCAAGCAATTCTCCTGCCTCAGCCTCCTGAGTTACTGGGGTTACAGGTGCCTGCCTCCACACCTGGCTAAATTTATATTTTTAGTAGAGACGAGGTTTCTGCATGTTGGCCAGGCTAGTCTTGAACTCCCGACCTAGATGATCCACTGGCCTCGGCCTCCCGAAGTGCTGAGATCACAGGTGTGAGCCACCACACCTGGCCAGCATGTTGTGTTTCTATTTTCATTAGTTTCAATAAATTTTTTAAAATTTGCTTTTTAATTTCTTTATTGACCCATTGGTCATTCAGGAGTATGTTGTTTAATTTCCATGAGTTTATGACATTCCCAAAGTTTCTCTTGTTATTGATTTCTAGTTTTATCCCATTGAGGTCTGAAAAGATACTTAATATAATTTTTATTTTTAAAAATTTTTTGAGTCTTGTTTTGTGGCCTAACGTATGGTCTATCCTAGAGAATGTTCCAGGTGCAGATGAGAATAATGTGTATTTTGTTAAAATGCTCTGTAAATGTCTATTAGGTCCATTTGTTTGTAGTGCAATTTAAGATTGGTATTTCTTTGTTGAATTTCCATCTAAATGATCTCTCCAATGCTGAGTGTGGGGTGTTGAAGGCATCAACTATTATGGTATTGGAGTCTATCTCTCTCTTTAGATCTAATAATATTAGCTTAAATATCTGGGTGCTCTGGTGTTGGGTATATATATATTTATAATTACTATATACTCTTGCTTTTCATTGATCCCTTTATCATTATGTAATGACCTTTATCTCTTTTTACTGTTTTTGACTTAAAATCTATTTTATCTGATGTAAGCATAGCTACACCTGCTCACATTTGGCTTCCATTTGCATGGAATGTTTTTTTCCATCCCTTTTTTTTTTTTTTAGTTTATATATCTTTACAGATGAAGTGAGTTTCTTGTAGGCAGCATATAGTTGGATCATTTAAAAAAGTCAATTCAGACGGTCTATGTCTTTTAATTGGGGAATTTAAACTGTTTACATTCAAGGTTATTGTTGATAGGTGAAGGCTTACTCCTGTCATTTTGTTCGTGGTTTCCTGGTTGTTTCATATAGTCTTTGTTCCTTTCTTCTTTCTTTTTGTTTATATTTTCAGTTTGGTGGTTTTCTGTAGCAAAAAGATTTTATTTCTTTCTCTTTCTTATGTGTATCTGCTCTGTCAGTGATTTTTATACTTTTGTCTGTTTTCATGAGGGTAGTTATTGTCCTTTCACTTCCAGATGCAGGACTTCTATATTTCTTGTTAAGCCAGTCTAGTGGTGATAAATTCCCCATTTTCTCCTTGTCTGGGATATACTTTATTCTGCCTTCATTTCTGAAGTTTAACTTTGCTAGGAATAGTACTCTTGACTGGCAGTTTTTCTATTCTTTCAACACTTTAAATATATCATCCTATTCTCTTCTGGCCCATAAGGTGTTGCTGAGAAATCTCTGTTAGTCTGACGGAGATTCCATGATATGTAACTTGACACTTTTCTCTTGCTTTTTTTAGAATTTTCTCCTTTGTCTTTGACTTTTGACAGTTTAACTAAAATGTGCCTCAGAGAGGGCTTTTTGGGTTGAATTTGGGAACCTTTGAGCTTACTAGGTATGAATATACATATTTCTCCTAAGACTTGGGAAGATTTCAGTGATTATTTTATTATATAGGTTTTCTATGCCTTGTTCCTGCTCTTCTCCTTCTGGAATTCCCATAAAATGAATATTTGTTTACTTAATGGTGTTATATAAATCCTTTAAGCTTTCTTCATTTTTTTCTTTTTTGGTTGGCTGGATTATTTCAAAAGACCTTCCAGTTCAGAAAACTTTTCTTCTGCTTGATCTAGTCTATTGTTGAATTTCTCAGTTGTATTTCTTATGTTATTCACTGAATTCTTTAACTCCAAGATTTCTGTTTGGGTCTTTTTTATATTGATCTCTATTGAATATCTTATTTATTTATTTATTAGTTGTTTGTTTTTGAGACAGAGTTGCTTTGTCACTTAAGCTAGAGTGTAGTGGCACAATTAGAACTCTCACTACAGCCTTGAACTTCTGGGCTCAAATGATCCTCCCACCTCAGCCTCCCAAGGAGCTAGGACTACAGGCATGCACTACCACACCTAGCTAATTTTTAAAAATTTTTAGTAGAGACAAGAGCTCGCTATGTTGCCCAAGCTGGTCTTGAACACCTGGCTCAAGCAATCCTTCCACCTCAGCCTCCCAAAGTGCTGGGATTACTGGTAAAAGCCACCATGCCTGGCCAGATTTTTCATTTAGATCATGAATTATTTTTCTGATTTTATTGAGTTGTCTGTCTGTTTTCTCTTGTATCTCACTGAGTTTTCTTAAAATCATTATTTTGAATTCCTATCCAGGCATTTTATAGATTGCCTTTTCTTTGGGGTCTGTTGCTAGATAATTACCATTTTCCTTTGGAGGGATCAAGTTTCCTTGCTTTTTTGCTTCTTGTATTATTATACTGATATCTGCATGTCGGTGGAATGGGTGCCTCTTCCAATTTTATGGTGTAGCTTTTATAGGGCTACATTTTCCCCGTAGATGTGTCCTATAGTGTTGGTTATGTAAGGATGCTTTGGTTTTGGTTCTGGACGGGTACAATAGTGTAGTCTCTGTGTGATATCTTTGGCTGTATTCAGTGTCAGTGGTGTCTGCAAGTACGTCACCGGCCTAGGCTCTGGGTATTTGTGAAGGCAGTAGTGGTATGGCTTTGCTTGGGATAAGGGCCACCAAGAGGGCCAATTCTCAGGTTCTGGAGGGCACACACTGGGCATGGCATCTCTGCTGGTTGCAGGGTTGGTGTTGCAGGCACTAGTCAGGCTGGATGTTGGTTCCTGGGATACTGGTATAGTACATGGTGGCTCTGTCACTGGAGGAGATGGGTTTGCTGGCAGCTGTAGGCATCAGTTGGGCCGGTCATTGGTCCCTGGGGAGCCTGCACCTAAATGATACTTTTATTTTGGTTAAAAAAAAAAAAAAAAGTAACATAAAATTTACCATAACCATCTTTAAGTACAGTATGTCATCACTGAACACCATTGATAGATTCTTGGAAACTGCAACTTTAAACCAAACAATGTATAAGAAAAATCAGCATTTTTTCTCATCAACATTACAATAAAACGATATTGAATAAAATGATGTTATTTGAGGACCTGCTCTATATTGTTTTGCTTAAAGTTGTGGTTTCCAAGAACCTATTGATGACATTAAATGAATATTTACTGTATATAATTCAGGGATACAGAAAATGTATCCCTATAAAAGCTACTCCATAAAATTGGAAGAGGCACTCATTCCACCAGATACACAGATATCAATGTAAGAATTCAAGAAGCGTCTGGGCGTGGTGGCTCACGCCTGTAATCCCAACACTTTGGGAGGCCGAGATAGGCGGATGACCTGAGGTTGGGAGTTCAAGGCCAGCCTGACCAACATAGAGAAACCATGTCTCTACTAAAAATACAAAATTAGCCGGGCAAGGTGGTGCATGCCTGTAATCCCAGCTACTTGGGAGACTAAGGCAGGAGAATTGCTTGAACCTGGGAAGCAGAGGTTGTGGTGAGCTGAGATCGTGCCATTGCACTCCAGCCTGGGCAACAAGACAGAAACTCCATCTCAAAAAAAAAAAAAAAAAAGAATACAAGAAGCAAAAAAGCAAGGAAACATGACACCTCCAAAAGAACATGGTAATTGTGGCATTGAATACATTCATAGTGTTTCACAACATATCTCCAGGATGTTTTCATCTTGCAAAACTAAAACTCTATACCCATCAAACAACAACTCTCATTTTTCCTTCCTCCCAGCTCCTGGCAACCACCATTCTACTTTCTTTTTCTATATGTTTGGCTACTTTAGATACCTCATATAAGTGAAATCATGCAATATTTGTCTTTTTGGTTTATTTTACTTAGTATAATGTCCTCAAGGTTCATTCATGTTGTAGTGTGTGTCAGAATTTCCTTCCTTTTTTTTAAGGCTGAATAACATTCCCTTGTAAGTATATACCACATTTAAAAAAATCTATTCATCTGATATGAGGATTTGGGTTGCCTCCACCTTTTGGATATTGTCAGTGATGTTGCTATAAACATGGATGTGCAAATACCTCTTCAAGATCTTGCTTTCAGTTCTTTTGGATATATATCCAGAAGTATAATTGCTGGATCGCATGGTAATTTTATTTTATTTTATTTTATTTGGAAACACCATACTGTTTTCCTTAGCATTTGCACCATTTTACAGTCCCACCAACAGTGCACAAAGGTTCCAATTTTGCCACATCTTCACCAACACTGGTTATTTTATGATTTTTAATAGCAGCCATTCTAATGGGTGTGAGGTGAAATCTTACTGTGGTTTTGATTTGAGTTTCTCTGATGATTAGTGATGTTGAGCATCTTTTATATGCTTCTTAGCCATTTGTATATCATCTTTAGATAAATATCTATTCAAATCCTTTGCTTATTTTTTCTTTTGTCTTTCTTTCTTTTTTTTTTTTTTTGTAATTGACTACCTATTTTAAATCAGTTTATTTGATTTTTTTCTTGTTGAGTTGTAGTTCTTTTTGAGACAGGGTCTCACTCTGTCACCCAGGGTGAAGTGCAGTGGTGTGACCTTGGCTCACTGCAACCTCCTCCTCCTGGGCTCAAGTGATCCTCCCATGTTAGCCTCTCAAGTAGCTGGGATTACAGGGGCACACCACTATACCAGGCTAATTTTTTGGTATTTTTTTGTAGAGATGGGGTTTTGCCATGTTTCCCAGGCTGGTCTTGAACTCCTGGGCTCAAGCAATCCACCTGCCTTGGCTTCCCAAAGTGCTGGGATTACAGGTGTGAACCATTGCACCCAGCCTGGAGTTCTTTATGTATTCTGGCTATTAGTCACATATTGGATATATAATTTGCAAATCTTTTCTCTCATTATGTAGGTTGACTCTTCATTTCAATTGATTTGCATCCTTTGCTGCACTAAAGTTGTTAAGTTTGGTGTCATCCTATTTGTCTATTTTTGCTTTTGTTGCTTGGACTTTTGGTGTTATATTCAAGAAATGGTTGCCAAATTTAATTTCATGAAGGATTTCCCCTATGTTTCCTTCTAAGAGTTTCATAATTTTAGGTCTTACATTTAGATCTTTAATCTATTTTGAGTAATATTTGTATGTGGTATAATATAAGGATAAAACTTTATTATTTTGCATGTGGATATTCAGTTTTCCCAACACCATATATTGTAGATGTTGTCCTTCCCCCATTGAGTGGTCTTGGCACCCTTAACCATATATGTGAGGGTTTATTTCTAGGCTTTCTACTGTATTCCATTGGTCTACATGTCTCTCTTTATGCCAGTACCATACTGTTTTGATTACTATATCTTTGTAATAGTTTTTGAATTCAGGGAGTGTAAGTTCTTCAACTTTGTTCTTTTGGAAAATTGTTTAGCTATTTGGGGTCCCTTGAGATTTCATACAAATTGTGGGATGAATTTTTCTATATCTGCAAGAAATGTCTTTGGGATTTTGATAGAGATCAAAATAAATGATCTTTGAGGTTCTTTGTGATATTAAAGTGATATAGTATATATGTATCACTTAAGTAGCAATTCAATTCTGGGATTATTATTCAATTCTTTACCTCCAGATGAGAAGAAGGGACATTTATTGAGGTCCTCCTACATGGTAGGCATTATTGCAGCACTCTGGGTAGAGACATCATTAGCATTTTGTTAGGTTGACTTGCCCTGCTCTGCATGGAAAGGCCAGGATTCCTGCAGAGATACAAGCCCAGGTCTGTGTCTTTATAAAGCTTGTGCTCTTCTTGTGCTACACTTCTGCCCCCTCCTCCATTGCCCAGAAGCTTCCTAACAGTTGACAGAGTTTGCACCCAATGCTGATGGGTGTTTATCTTTTCACTGATGCCACAACACTTGTGGGAACACCACCTGCTATTGTCTTTAGGGGATTGTCACAAAATTTTTAAATGAGCTACTATGTATATTTGAATGCTTATAGTGCTGAATGGACAAACATATTTGGGGAATCATGATGCTGGACTTTAATTTTATTTTTTTAATTGAATAAAGTCCCACCTAGACTTTCTTCCTTGTTCACGTGTATGTGACCAAAGTCTTGCTGAGAAAAAGGGAACATACTTCTTATAACCATTCCTTCTCTTCTCTATTCTACCTGAGATTTCCAACCCTGAGCGAGTAAGATCATGCTGCAAAGACAGTCATGCTGGCTCCACATCATCCATCTTTTGTGGCTTCCCAGGGTTTGCATCTGTGCGACTATGACCAAGTCTGGGAGAATATTTACAGCAACATCAACCTCTGTCAGGTACTACAGGAAGAAATAACCAAAATGCCTTTTTATTCAACTTGCAACCTGTGTGTAGCCCTTAGACATTTACTTTGGTAGTTTTTCTGAAACCCTCCCCACCAAAATCTCTATAATCTAGCCAGGTTTATTTTCATTTATTTCATTATAAGAAAGATTAATTAAAAATTAATTAATTAATTAATTAATTTAATTAAAAAGAAAGATATAAAGAGGTGTAACATAAGATGTTGTTCCTATGAGGACAGATACTTAAACCAATAAATACCAATGCAAGGCTGTACATCCAAGGGCTAAGCACCCAATGAGCTGGACAGTTATTAAATACCATATTTAGAAAGTGGTCCCCAAAGGGTAGATTCTATTGAGGAAAGCCTCTTGAAGGAGAGGAAATTGGGCTGGATTTGAAGGAGGCATAGGACTTAGGGAAGTGGTGGGGAAGAAAGTAGCGAGTGCACTCTAGGAGGTACAGCATGAAGAGCATGCTGAGGAGATACTGGATGTGATATAGTCAGAGCCAGCTTAGTTGAGTGGAAGATTCATGTGGAAATATAGTGAAAAGAAAGGCTGTTTGTTTGTTTGTTTGTCAGGGGAGGTGCTAGTTGTGAATGCTCATGCATTCCAGGCAAAGAAATCTGTGCTTTTTCCTATAAGGAAAATATTTCATACAAAGGCATATTTTTAAGGAAATTAATGTGGCAGCAAAATGTTAGTTGGACTGAAAGAGGGAGAGTTTAGAGGCAGGGAAGTCAGGTAGCTGCTGCACAGGATAGGCATGAGGTTTGGAAGTGAAAAGAAGTTCACAAAGCTAGTGTATACTTGTCCTTACAATGATACCATAACATTTTTGAAGCTTTCATCTGCTATTATTTTTCACTCTAAAAGAAGAGTTTCATGTCATTTGTCTATTTAAGTTGGGAAGACCCAAATATGTTTATAGACCCAAATATGTTATAGAGGAAGCAGTAGAGAAGAGGAGACAGAAGATATGAAAGGGGAAATGTGAGAAACAGATGACCCTGGGGAAGAGGAGGGGATGAGATGAGGAAACCAGATGGAAGAGTAATTTTGAGAAATCAAGAATGACTTCCCTTGAGGTGAATGGGATACACAGAATTTTTAGGTGCAGAAAGGTAAGATGTGGGTGCTCCTGACTGGCCCTGGCTGTCTCATAGAGAGGGAGGAGGCAGAGGTCATCTGCATTAGTGAAGCGAACTGCAAGAGCTACATGTGAGGGAGTGCATGGCTATGATAAAGGCCACAGGACCATCAGTGAGAGGAAAATACACAAATGACTGCATAGTCAAGAGGCCCCTGGTAAAACACAATGCTATGAATTTGTAGTGAGCCCCTTTTGTATAAATTCTATTACTTTCACCCCTAAAATGATTGTAGAGTACCTGAAAATTGCATAAAGTCAAAGTTGTGGGGAAGTTGGGTAGAATGCTGGAGAAAGAAGCACTGTCACAGTTCATTATCCCAGGCTGGATATGGGGGAAAGTGAGACCTCAAGGTATCCAGTGAGTTATGGATTAATTGGGAGCACACACACACACACCTTTTATAACTGTACCATTTGTTTGAGCAAGGATCTAGAGATCAAATGAGAAATGAGTTGGCCACACAGATCAGGAGCAGAGGCAACATATCAGCATGGATCTCCCTGGCTCCTGAATTTCCTGACAGAGTATGCAACTACCAGTGACACACTTCTTGGCTAGCATCCTGCCAGAGTTGAAAAAATAGCCACAGTTTTCGTATCCCATTGCCATTTTACAACTGAAGTTTGTATCACCATTCAGGAAGATCTTACACGAACAAGGAGACATTAAAAAAAATTTGACTCTCCTGTTCCTGAACCAAACATAGAGACTACAGGGTAGGGGAGAAAGGAGTGAGAAGGCAGAGTCTATCCCAGTGTCTCGGAACCATGTCTTTGCTTCTAAGATCCTAGACAGTTTACGTCTTTTATTTTATTTTACCTTTTTTTTTTTTTCTGAGACAGAGTCTTACTCTGTCATCCAGACTGGAGTGCAGTGGTGCGATCTCGGCTCACTGCAACCTCTGCCTCCCAGGTTCAAGCAATTCTCATGCCTCAGCCACTTGAGTAGATGGGACCACAGGCATGCACCACCACCTCTGGCTAATTTTCATATTTTCAGTGGAGATGGGGTTTCTCCATGTTGGCCAGGCTGGTCTCGAACTCCTGACCTCAAGTGATCCACCCATTTCAGCCTCCCAAAGTGCTGGTATAACAGGCATGAGCCATCATGCCCAACCTTGGACAGTTTACCTCTTGATGCAGATGTAATAATCATCCTTTACCCGGGGAGTTATGGTATTAACATCTGAGGGCCATCAACACACATCTGTTTTCCTCCTTGAGTGAGAGAATAAGGGGAATTAGATTCCAGGGGTTCATAAAGGGATGAGAGGAGATGAATAACAATGAGGAGAGGGCCGGGCGCCATGGCTCACACCTGTAATCCCAGTACTTTGGGAGGCCAAGATGGGCGGATCATGAGGTCAGGAGATGGAGACCATCCTGGCTAACATGGTAAAACCCCGTCTCTACTAAAAATACAAAAAATTAGCTGGGCATGGTGGTGGGCGCCTGTAGTCCCAGCTACTCGGGAAGCTGAGGCAGAAGAATTGCTTGAACACAGGAGGCGGAGGTTGAAGTGAGCCGAGACCGTGCTATTGCACTCCAGCCTAGGCGACAGAGTGAGACTCCGTCTTAAAAAAAAAAAAAAAAGAATGAGGAGAGGTCGGAATCAAAGGAGGAGGGAGTCAGAGATAAAGAGCTTCATGTCTGAAATTATGGAGAAACAGTAAGGTCTAGGGGTGGCCTGACCACTGGGAAGCTGAGTTGTAGCACTGCCCACAGGCACTTAGGGGACAAAGGGCGGTTACTTCTGTAGGACCACTGTGCCAGTGAAAAGCAGAAGGTTAACAGTGAGAGCAGGAGATAGTGGCTCAGGTAAGTGTTGAGTGGTAGAAAACACCAAGCTAGGGCAACAGTGTAAGAAACTGGTGGAAACAGAAGTAGGGAAACTCCTGCTTCTCTTTTCTCAGCCGTGTAGTGGAGGGGACAACTAGCACTTTTTGCTCTTACTACTTTCTTCCACTTGCAGAGGGGATGGAAATTCAGGTACTGATAGGATACAGTCTGTGTTTTCACCAAAGTCTGTTTTGAATGCAATTGCCCAAATAATAAAAAAAAGAGAAAAGAAAACCACTTCCTCCAGCTATTTACTGACATATAAATGTTGTTCTTGGAATCTTGGAATTCCCCAAAGGGAGAAAAATATCAGCACTGTGTTTTCAAGTTGACTTATGGTAAATAGACCATAAAGAGACTAATAATACCTGTAGATCTTCAGATTCCACAGATGGGACATGAGGGGAGACGTACAACACACACACAAATCACTCTACAAATTAGGATCATGAAGTTTTCCATTTTCTCATTCATTCATTCATTCATTCATTCCATGATTATTATATGGATATTGCCTTAGTGTCAGGAACTATACTTAGGTTAGGGGATGAAATAGACCCAGTCCCTGCCCTGAGAGCAACATATAATAGACAAGTGAACAAAGAAGTAAACTTACATCTCTAACTTGTGAGTGCCATGAAGAAAACAATGGGCAGAGAACAATAAGTAGAGAGGAGCACCCTCTGACAGAGGCCAGCCAAATCTTCAGGTGGGAGGATTGAGTTGAATTTAATGCATGAGAAGGAGGCAGCCATGCAAAGAGTCTGGAGAAGAGAAGAATTTCCTTTCCTCTCCCCTCCCCTCCCCTCCCCTCTCCTCCCCTCTC